>NW_027533262.1:1042193-1073852 GCF_008692635.1 Crocuta crocuta | reverse complement strand
AAAATATAAAAACACCACACACACACACACACACACACACACACACACACACACACACACACAGAGAGAGAGAGAGAGAAAAATCAACTATGTTATCAATACCCCTATCACCAACACTATATATACAACCAGACTACAAAGGCTAAGATGCTACAATCAACTTGAACTTTAAGTAACATTGTTTTCAAATAACTATTACAGGAAAAAACTTAATTATAGAATGTGGTAATGAGATAATCTTCCATTGAATTCTCCAAGTAAATTTCAACACAAATCTTAAAGCTTTAAAACATTTTATTATAAAAAGTCAGAGGGGGGAGCCTGGGTGGCTCAGTTGGTTAAGCAACGGACTCAATTTCAGCTCATGTCATGGTCCCCAGGTCATAGGACAGAGCCCTGTATTGGTCTCCATACTGAGCATGGAACCTACTTNATATATATATAATTATATATATATAATTATATATATATATAATTATATTATAATTTTTATAATCTCTACACCCCACATGGGACTCAAACTCCCAACCCAGAAATTAAGAGTTGCATGCTCTGTCAACTGAGTCAGCCAAGCCCCCTGAAAATAAGAGTTTTTTAACTATTCCCATCAACTTATTTTTAGACCATTCATCTTGAACCCATTAATTACCTTTTCAATATTGTTTGTTCCTCTCAATTACCATTTGTGGTTTTTCTTTGATAGGTCTTCTCCAGCCTCATAGATTGCCCACTTCTTTATCACTCCTATTCCCCACTCACTCACAAATTACTTCCCAGTGACTCACTTCAAAACAAATACTATTTCTAAACTTAATAAAACTTTAATAGTGCAACTCTGATGCAAGTGAGTTCAGTTTTGATGCTAAATTTTGAGGAAAATTGTTATTCAATTATATTGTAGTAGCTATAAATGATATTCAATAATTATGTCTAACAAATCAAACCCCAATGGTATATCATATTTTGTAAATGTGCATTAGCTGGAGTTTGGCTTATATTGGAGGGGTTCTCTAGAATTGGCTCTAGGTTTCAAGGTATGTCCAGGTGTGCTCCACCAATAGCTATCCAATCCAAGTTCCTCTCATGATGAAATACAGGAGTGCAACAAAGCAAACCCATTTTCAGCCTTTGCTTTTATTACATCCACCAACATTCTATTGCTCAAGTCTTACCATATATCCAAGTCCGATGTCAAAAAACAGGGAAGTATATACTGTCCATAAGGTTTTACTAGATATTTAAAAGACAGTAGTTCAAGATTACAGTATTCTAGATATGTTCATTTGTGAAATATAGGGGATATGTATTTTTGCCCATGTGTCAAAGCTCAAGGGGAACCTCAAGTCTTTATCACCGTTCTAGCTCACTTCTTACTCTTCCTTCAAGGTGGAAAAAGATCTCAAATACCAGATGAAGTAAAATACGGCATAAAATAGTTTTGGCTCTGGGATCAGACTCACTGTTTTAACCTCTCAATTATTTCTTAGATGCATAATCTTGAGCAACCTAAGCTTACTACGCATTAGTTTCCTCATGTATAAAATTGGAATGAGCTACTACCTACCTCATAGGGTTGTTGTGATAATTCTATGGAATCACCTGTGTAAAGCACTTAGAACACTACTAGCAAACAGCAAACACTCAATAAAAGTTAACTACTTAATAGAAAGCAAAAGGAATTAGAATAGACTTTGATCAAGTTTAAAGGATTTCAAGCCACCTGGGTGGCTCAGTTGGTCGAGTGTCCACCTTCAACTCAGGTCATGATCTCATGGTCAGTGAGTTGAACACTCGCATGGAGCTCTGTGCTGACAGCTCAACCTGGAGCTTGCTTTGGATTCTGTGTCTCCGCCCGCCCCTCCCCTGCTCACACTGTTTATCTCACTCTCAAAAATAAGTAAACATTAAAAAATAAAAAATATTAAATGTTTTCATTTCCCTTCACTTTATCCCTTGAAGCCTCTTTCCTACATGGCTGCTCTGGTAAAATGCTAGTCCAAGGAAGCACTATTTTTGCAAAGCACCTCCGAAGGAAACAACGTTGATGCAGGCTTCTTAAGCAGCTGTGGCTCTTGTTCAAAAAAATACAAAAGGAGTTCCTTTCTTTCATGATCATTTTTACATAGGAGGACCATAATTACTTTGTGCCAAGAACTCTGCTAGCATTTTGCATGTATTATTTTAATCCTTCCAAAAGTGCTAGGAGATGGATAATGTTATAAATATTGACAAATACGTAAAATTGAGAGTTAATGAACCTGACTGAGGATTCACATCTTAGCAAGTGGCCAAAGCTCAGTTTAAAATAGATCTGACTCTACAGTCTCTTTGAAAGAGTAACTGGAGTTCTTCAAAATTCATAAGATATGGTATATAAATACATATCCTGAAAATAAACAAGATAGGTAGGAGATAGTACTTCAAATATAATCAGAGTATGAAGGAAAATAACCACACTGGCATTTCAACAACTGAATATTTTCCATAGTTACCAAGAAAAACCAGGTTTAAAGTTCCCTTCTAAATATTAGAACTTACCCATAGGAAACTGAATCAGGCAATAGAATTGTTTGTCAACAGAGTCCAGCTAAGCCTTAAGAGTTCCATTGGTAAGAATAAAAGGTTTGTAAACCCCAAATGGGTACAAATCCCCTGCTTTACAGAGGAAACTAGTAAGGTCCAGAGAGGTAATAATCTATCTAGATTCACCTAGCAAGTAGTCAACCTGAGATAAACATTTAGGTGTCATATTTAAGAGCAGTACACTCAATTATAAAGAGATGCTGGAGTTTGAAAAGATTATGGCCAAGAAAAAAAAATGGTAGTCGTTCATTGACTTAATGAATGCTGAGATACATTCTGAAGCATCTCAACTAAGAGTATCTTCCCAGCACTTTCTCATCCTTGAAAATATTACAGAGATGATACGATATCTAGGACCACCATGGATGACAGACAGGTGTGCACAGCACAGGTAGAGGGAGCATTAATCATATATAGTTGTAATGGATAGTTACATTACATCTAAGTGGCTGAAGCTGTGTGACATGGTGGTCCAAATGACAACTCACCCATTTGATTAAAAATTCTGATCACAGAATATCAGCATTCTGACATTTCCCCCAGCCATTCCATGTTTTTATTGTATTTAGAAAAAGGGACATCATTTTTCCCTAGAGCATTTTTCATATTCATTTGCACACTACAATAAGCATCTATACAAAATCCAAAAATATCTTGTTACAAAAATGCAGGATAATGGCTTAGCTCCTGCTATCTGCTTCAGCTGGAAAGTGGATGCTAGTTCGAACAGTCTGTCATAGATAATGGCAACTTCATATTAGCTCTAAGGAATTCATAACATCCATCCCAGTTCCAAAAGTACAAGATCTTGTTACTTTCAGTTTTATATTTTGCATTTTATCTATTTGTGAGGTCTGCCAGCTATATTAGAGTGATATTATAGTCTGTATGTGAAACAGAAAACTCTCATCTTAAAATACACTATAATACTGCACCTTATTAAAAAATACAAGTGCATTTTCTCCTAGAGACCACGACTTACAATGACTTATCAATATGTAATTACTTGGTTACCTTGGAACATATTGACATTCATTTAAAGATAATGTAACACATTTTTATTCATTGGTGTAATCTGTGGATATGATTAAACATGGATGCCCATCTCATACTTAGGGATAAATTTTTTTTTAAAAATTGCAATCAGGGCTTTCCCACTGTTAAAAATAGCTCATATTAAATTGAGAAAATTACATTATAGCTTATTTCAAACACAATTGCAAATGATTATAAGGAAACAAAATCACAACTTGGATAACTGCTACGTGAGAACATCCATTCCACCCAATAATGGGACATTGGAGCCACACTCACAGGGCAAGTGCTTCAGTAAAAGAATCATTGACTGCTTAAGAGTGATTGTCCATTTATCTCCATTACGGTAGACAGATGCAGAGAGATGGTCAAAGAGTGGCCAAGGTAGATTTTTAAGGAGAACATAACAGGAGAGGATACCATGGAAAAAATGTTTTACTATTAACTACAGAAGGCATTTGCTGGAAAGCTGGCAATATGGCTTAAAGATTCATATTTATATCGGGATTTCCTTCATTTTAATGCTCTCATTCAGAAAGCAGTCTAATGAATTAGGTAAACCATCATTAATTTTCAGAGAGTCCTACCTGGGAGCCAAAAAAAAAAAAAAAAGGAGCAGGTATTAAAACACAAATTCTTTAAAAAATTATCATATCCTAATATGCAAATTTTTATGTCCTAAGGAAAAATCCTCATCTTCAAAGTGTCACGAGAAGCAGTATCACTCACCAAAAGTAAGTTAAAAAGTTCTAAGTGGCAGTTATTAGTAGCCCTCCCAGAACTTAAGAATAAAGCTGTTCTTCTCTAAGGCCACCCACAATGTGATCTTTCTTCCATTGTTGTTCTTTATCATGAGCACATTAGGGCTCCCTCGATCCAAACTTAATACCAACTCTTCTAGGCATGGTTTCCTACAGCAGGAATAATTAAGATGCTATGAAGTTTCTTTGCTAGAAAGATTTTTTTTTTAAATCCATCTGCATGTAGTCATATAAGATGATCTTTCCAAATGATACCTTTATTCTAGGTTATCAGTGAAAGGAGAGAAGATACATGTTAACATAGGAGTTCTGTTCAACTTTCACCACCAGAAAACTTGTCTACTCTAAAATTTACACCTTTATGCACTAAGAATTAATGACTCAAACTTAAAAGAGTAAATTATGTAATTAATACATAATTCTGTAATTTTTTCTTCTTTCACCAGTATTTGGATTAGACAGACAGTATTTATTTGGTAAGAGATATAAAATAAAGGTTACAAATTAGGGCTTATATGGAATCACTATTTTTTTTTAATGTTTATTTTTGAGAGGGGGAAAGGGAGGGGAAGGACATGCAGGTGGACACAGAGTCGAAAGCGGGCTCCAGGCTCTGAACTATCAGCACAGAGCTGGAGTGCAGGGCTTGAACCCACGAACTGCGAAATCATGACCTGAGCCGGTCAGTCTCTCAACTGACTGAGCCACCCAGGTGCCCTGATTCTTTCATTTCTTAAGAGTTATGCCCTTTTATTTCCATTAATCAAAAATGAAGTTTACCAACTCCAAAGCAACCTTCTGCACCCACACATCAGAGTATCCCTGGAGAGGATGGAGAGTAAAATAAAGATGTGACCAGTACACCTTCATCACTCCATCTAATGGCATCTCCGTGATAATGTGAATTAGTGTTCCCCATTTCATTCCCTCTCTGTCTGGGAATTTATGTAGTAGAATTCATGTAGTATAAATTAGGACATAGAGTTTTGGAAGGTGGAAGTGAAACAAGAGTCCTCTGCCTTCTGCTTCAGCTCTTTCCCCTCCGAAGGAAGATCTTGAAAATGTTTGGTGTTTGTGTCTGGTTCTTTAGTATCCCTTCTCCATCAAAGGAGATTAGAAGTTATGACACCAAGTGCAGCACCTATAAACTCTGGCCTCCTATCCCTTTCAAAACACCCACCGGAGTGTTTTGAAACCACAATACTAGTGTGAGTCTCAAAGTTACAAGCTCGCCCATGGAGTCTGTTCTTTCATTCTGGATGGGAGTCATTCCTGGAACCAAGCATCCTCTTTTTTGTAAACCTCCAATTCCTTGTATTAAATCCCCTCCTGCTTAAAACAGTGCATCATTTCTTCACCAATTCCTTTTTGATGCACTGCCTGTGTTTTCAAACAAAGATCATCCCAGAGAGGACTCAGCTGGTAGCAAGTTTACTCTTTCAAAAACCAAAAAAAAAAAAAAAAAAAGATTTATTCACTTATCATATTTGCTTATATAGTATATATTTTAATACATTTAAATACAAGTTTATATGTATATATATATATATATACACACACACATATATATTATAAATTCTAAGTAGAGTAAGTAGAAGTGGTGATTATGGAGAGTCAACATTTTCCTGGATCGTTTAGGATGGAAAAAGAAAATAGACAGGAATTCATACAGGGCAAAAGAAAACTATTACTACATTACTATCTGCAGTCTGTTTTAACTTGTCTTCCTTCTTAAGAATTCTAAGTGTTTACCTCTATGTTAATTCACTTTCTTTTCCACAGCTTCATTAAAGGCAAAGGTAGAACATTCACATTCATCAAAACTTAGCCAAGTGACTTCCCTAAAGGCACAAAGTCAAACAGGAGCACCCCCCACCCCACACCAGAGTTCAACACTAAACCCAGGAAGGAAGATTTAAATTCATAGACTACCCAGGATCTCTGCATTCAGGTCATCTGACCCTTACAACACATACCCAGTGGTCACATCAACATCAATGGCATTTTCCACATACTACTCCAACAAAACTGAACTATATAAGGTTATTTTAAGAAGCCTATAGAAGGTGAAAGGTCCTGAAAAGAATAGAAAAAAAATTCAATATTCTGATTTTCTTCATTGTAAGAGGGTCCATTCCCCACAGGTAGTACTACTAGCAACTCTAGGAAAACTAAAAGCTGAAATACAGTTTCTCTTTAACTTGAAATATAGATCTATTTCCCATAAAGTCAATTCTATAAAGTTTTTATTTAAAAAATTTTTAATGTTTTATTTATTTCTGAGAGGGAGACAGCATGAGCAAGGGAGGGTCAGAAAGAGAGGAGACACAGAATCTGAAACAGGCTCCAGGTTCTGCAATAGCTGTCAGCACAGAGTCCAACACGGGGCTCGAACCCACGAACCGCAAGATCATGACCTGAGCCGAAGTTGGATGCTCATCCAACTGAGCCACCTAGGTGCCCCTAAAGGTTTAAAAAATAATAATAATAATACTTTGTAGGCTGGATTTTAAATATTCACTAAAGATTCACCTTCACCTCTGTCTCTCTAAATTTCTGCCTCTGTTTCTCCACTTCAGTTGTCCGGCCTCAGTATTTCTCTACTTCTACTGCTTTTCAGCTCTTCGCTCCTATTACATTTTTTCCATTCTCCCTCCCACTTCATTGTTCTTCATTAAATAGCCATTGTATAACATTGAAGTTATTTCTTGTTGTATTTACTTAATAGTTTTAGCCCATAAAAGTAGTAAATTGAAAAGTTTTATAATTTTCTCCTAAACATTGATTTTCTTTTGCACATTAGTAACTCTTGATAAAGAAAAATCTTCCCACCATTTCTCAAACCTGCTTCCCACAAATAAAATGTGATACTCATATTTGACCTTACTTCCATTTGGAATCACTCCGAATTCTGAAGGANGGCGCGAGTGCAAGTACGGAGCTCCTTACTTCTCCGCCATCTTGCCCCCTCCCCTCTGAAGGACTTTTAAAAAGTAGCTCTTATGTCTAGAAAATAATAGCATTGGCAGCAAAATTTCTTAACGTGTTTTCTTCACCTCAAACTATTGCAGTGTAGATTCTAAAGTGGGGGGGGGAGCTAAATTGTTAAAGAATAAATATCTAAATGTTGATTGAATAAAGTTAGTTTCTCAATATGCTATAAGGATAAATGACACACATAAGCATACTATTTAAAATTTTTAGTTGGGCAACACTGGTGTTATTTAAATGAGTATTTTTCCTCATGTAAGGAAAAATGTCCTCATGAGTAAGCTGCATCTAAACTATATTAACACAGCTTTATTTGCAATCCAGCTGATTTAATAAAAACTAGACAATAGAAAACAAAACCAGAAAATGCTTTACAGGAAAAACAGTGGCTCTTCTAAGAACTCTAGCCTTATCTCTTCCTCAGGTCCATCTGAGGCTTCAGGTCACCTTCTATTGCTCTATAATTACTTTGATCTATTGGGCATTATAAAATTAAACATTTTTAAAAAGATATGTCATCTTCTTTTCAGTTTAATTTCAGGCTATACTGGTCAAATTCTATCTCCTCTTTCATCACCTAGTACTGGCTATGGAACATGCGCAGATTTGACCCAGCTAAGTTAATTGTCAGCCAACGTACCTTCACCTGAACCTTATCAGTGAAAGAGCACTCTAACAAAAAGAGGTCCAACTGGGTGTCTGGATACCCTGGTCAAGTTTCTATTCTGAATGACCTTGAGCAAGCACATCATCTCTCTTGCTCTGACTCTTCTCTGCTGAAAAACAAGCATCTTGGTTTCAAGTATACAGGCCTCCTTACAGCAAAACAGTTTATTATTCCAGGACTTATTTTCCAAATGTCAGATATGGCCTACTCACTGAAGTTACACACCCCATAACGGTGAAAGTAGCTTTTGCCGCAAGTATAATCCAAACAAGTCAACATTTACAAGAGGACACAAAATGTGATGTAACCACTGTGTTTCATCCCAGGAGAGAATCAAAAGAAAAGCCCCCATGCTTGAGAAGAGGACATCTAGACTACAAGGCATGAAGCACATAAAGCAAGAGTCCAAAAGACAGATTAGCAAACACACACTGCAAGAGGCAAAATGGCACAAACAGTGCTGGGGGGAAAGAATGAAATGTCAGGAGAAGCTAATCAAGAAGCATTACCTGGCAGTGTCTGCTTTCTGAGTCACTGGAATTAAGACTTGGTAACAAAGGGGAGGTAAAGTTTGGGGCCTGGGCAGGATTATGTGAAGGTACGGAGGCATAAGCAAATATATGAAGGGCAACAGTGTAGTTGATTACACACAGGGGTTTCTCCGCTGCAGAAACATGTGCACGCCCACTTTAGCACATGTGAGGCAACCTGAACGCGTGCCCATCCAGTACATTTACGCTAAGATCCCAACAGTAGGAAAGATTAGTGCCCCAGGAGTTGATTCGCAGGCTCACTACAGTCATCAGTTTAGGTCTTCATGATATCACAATTTGTCCAATAGCTTCCAAACACTCTCCAGAACTTACTAGGGGATATTAAACCACAGGTGGCTCTGCCCCCACTTATTTCTTTACATGTGACTTCTAATATCATTACCAGGAAGTGGAGACCTTTAATCAAACACCTGGGAGTGGCATCAACAATAGTCACACTCCGTAAACCCTTTCCATTCAATGAGATTCCTACAGCTGTTCTTGCTTACCTTGTCTCACTTTTGTGGCACTCGCAATATCACTTTAAGAGGGATTTTCTCCCCATTTTTCCAAGCATCTTTCCTGATTTACTGAGTTAACCCAGTCTATACCTTCTCGCTGTGACTAAAATATTTTCCTCTAATGCAGTATGACTTGTTTTGGTAGTATTATCCAGTGAGGAGGTGCATTCACCACAGAAGACCACAGAGAAACACTTTTATCATTATAAAAATGCTTGACAAAATTTGAATTTGAGGAAACTTTAGCAGCTATGGACGGACGAAGTAGGTATGCTGATTAATGAACTGATACTGGAGGCAAGTAGCCAGGTGGCCATTTCGGTCCTCTAGATGTAAAATACAAAGGATCTACATAAGCTAGAATGATCGCATGGCAATAATAGGAAGGCATTAAGTCCATATATGTACATAAGTGTGGTAAGTGCTGATGCACTAAATTGAAGGTAGTTGTACCACAGACACACAGAGTTACAACACTAGGAAACAGCATGATCAAGGCATACAAGGCAATGGAGAAAAAGGGAAGTTGGATTAGGATGAGCAGGAATTCAACGTTCCTCAGTTCCCTCATGTTATTTATTGAAAATTTACTAAAGCCCTAGTGCTGTTCTAGATCCTAGGGATCCCATGGTTGCTAGCACAAACCTTGTCCCTTTCTTCATAGAGCTTACAAACTATCAACGTATGACTGTAAATAATTATTGTTTCATGTACGGAATTAGGGAAGTTCAGGCTATTATGGGTCAGGGGACTCAATCTTGTCGGATATTTAAGGGAAAACATGAGAAGAGTCTGAAAAGCAATGTATTCAAATGAGATCCATTTTCAGTGTACTTCATTTGAGATATTCATGAGAAATCCAATTATTTTCAAACAACTCTGTACCAGACATTTTACATATGCTGTTTCATTTGAATCACACATCAGCCCAGTAAGGTAATTATTATTTCATTTCTAAAACCAAAACTCCCAAACACATTAAATTGACCATGATGGCAAGGCAGGTAAATACTAAAGTTGGGAATTTCCCCAGTCAACCCGCTTGAAAGATCTGCTTTAATTGGTCAGAAGGTTTTTTTGTTTTTATTCTGAAGGAAATTACCTCTATATTCACTCCCTTTGGCCCTAGTTCGGCTCTGAATAAACTCCATTATTCTTCCCTTTGACAGCTCTTAAAATAGTTAGACAGATATGCCCACCAATTCAACTTTCAAGATTTTCCACCACATTGTACATATATGTTTGTATATTCTAAGCAGGAGAACTATTACCTCACACAACAGCATGTGGCTTGTTGATTCTTGGAGACAAGGCAGTAACACTATATTACAGTGAGATTTGGCCTAATTTCTGTTATAAATTTTGTTACATATCTCAGTATCCACTTCCACTCTCTGATACATTCTATATCCCCCACCTCAATCCCTTTCAACTTACCTCTCTACCTCTTTGACTTCCCTTGTTAATTTTCCACAGTCTCAGTCTGTTCACACTAGTTATCAAAAAATGCTGGTCACAACTACCCCTGCCTACTACTTTTTAGCCCTTTGCCTCAATCTTTCACATATATTCTGACAGATTTTAACTCTTATTTGTCTCACCAAGCATCTCCATTTGCCATTTTTCTTTTTAGCTACATTAAGGTTCTGCCCTTTTCTTGGGTTAAAGTCCTACAGAGTTTCCTGTGCTACAGCTAATAAATTTATTTCAGTCAGCTTTTAGCCACCTTTCTAATTAAAACCCACAAGTAAAAGGTTGATGAAAAATAGGTGAGCTTGATACTACAAAAAAAAAAAAAAAACCCAAAACCCACCGGTTTTAAGACTTGGACCTTGGGGTNCTCAAAAAAAAAAAAAAAAAAAGACTTGGACTTCAAATGGAAAAACAAACTACTTCTTACATTTAAAAAAAAAAAAAAGCACGTATATCAGCTATTTTCTTTCCCTGTGCCTATGAGACCTAAGGACCATTGGCTTGAAGTAATAAAGCACATAAGTGAATATCATTAGGGAATTTAAGAAAATCTGTCAAATGCCTCTATAACATGTAAGTGTTTCATGATTTCTAAACATTGATTTCATAACCACTTTCAGCTTGCAAAGTCTGAGGCTTATTCTGCCCCAGTGTACATTAAATCCCATTAACGTTAATGGCAAAACATAATGAGCCTCATGATATGTGGGGGGAAGAGTGGAAAACTCTCAGAGAGATGACATCTTAATTCTTCATCTGTCTTTAAACTAGCAAAAACTATTAGATGGCTATATCAGTTAAAGTTCCTATACATTGTATTCAATATTAGCAGTAGCAATCTTCCTAGGAGAGTTGCCTTTAATGAATGTTGCCTTTACACATTAACACTTATGGATGACAAAGCTTCTCCTGATAGTTCTCTCTCACACAAAACATACACACTTCATGCCACTTCTAAGGAGGGGGGTTCTGATATTGGAAATTCTCAGACTATGAGCAGTTATACTGCCATGACTCACGTGTTCAGCAGCAGTGAAGACCAGACGCCAGAGAAAGCATGAGTGCTTGAAAACCACTCTTCAATCCATTTCATCTTTCTTGTCTCTCTCTGGGCACTCTGAGTCTTTTTTCTCCACTTTAAATTTTATCCTACATATGTGATATAAAAAATAGGACCGGGCTTCCTCATTCTTTGGAGAGATCTCATCTCTGGAAGACTAGAGCAGAGAGAAGAGAACCACTTTGTCTCTTCTTGAGGTCCCTACATTGTCACAGGAATATATGCTTTTTCTCTTTCATAAGTATCCCAGAGAGCGCCTCAAACCTTCCTTCCATTCCATTCCCTCTTCTCAAAAGAGGATCTTAACAAACTGTACCCTTAGGAGAAGAATCCCAGCACATCTGCAGCCTCGCCTGCCTCTTCGCCTTTGAGCTAAGGCAGGTGTAAATGCTCCTCCCACTCACGTTCTTCAGTAGTGAGAACACCTGGGTCTTCGACACCAATTTACAAAGTGTGGTCCGTGTACCAGCAGCAGTGGCAGCACCTGTGAACTGTTAGAAATGCAAATTGCCTGGCTTCATTCCAGGCAGACTGGATCTGAAACCATGGAGTTAGGGCCCAGGAACTGGTGTTTTCGAAAGCTCTCTAGTGGATCATTTAAGAGCTAACCTTTAAAAAGTACTGTTTTGGAGTGCTTCTGAAATGTTAACATGAAAATGAATGACCTGGGAATACCGAGAACCTGCACGTGGTGATGCTACAGGTTAACAAGGTCTCAGGTGGTATTGATGTCCTGGGTTCTTGGACCCCACCCCCCCAACTTTTTCAGCATTGGCTGAATATGGGAATCAGCAGGAGAACCTAAACACCCAGATTAACTGAGCCCCACCCTCAGAGATTCTGATTTAATTGCTTTAGTGTGCAGCCAGGACATCTGGGTCACTTGTAGTTATAAATCCAGTTGGTATTTCAATCTCTGTGTCTGGTTTTGTTTTGTTTTGTTTGTTTTGTTTTGTTTTTTACTAGTTCTAAGCCCCTAAAGAGAAGAATGTGCTTGGTACCTTAAATCCCAACTGGGAAGTTCACTGGGAAGAACTCAGTAATGTGACCTGACTCTACTTGCAGTCCATGGTGAGAAAAGCTGTTTCCTTGGATTCATTTGACCATTGCTGTTCTTTCCATAAGAGTATGAAAAACAAAGACTGGAAAGTCCAAAATTTATATATGAGCCTAGAAGAAAGAGAACAAAGATATTTCCCAGTCTGCTTTATAAAGAATGGGTCTCAGCACTCATATGATTTATCAGGTTCATCACAGTTAAAGACTAGATAAGGAAACTGGTCCAACCCTAATGAATAATACAATAAAGATTAGTTGCATTTCCCCTGTGCTTAGTCCTGAGCACCTCACAAGAAGGAGAGAACAGCAAAGAGATCCCACAGATGAAATCTTTGTTATCTCTTTCTTGAAGTTATACATCTAGGAACTAACATCTACTGAAAATCCATCCAATAAATATTTGCCAGATACCTGCTTTTTGGCAAGTTCAGTGGCAAGCACTGGGGAGAAATGCTGTTTCCAGAATGGTGGCCTACCAAGGCCTACAAACCTGCTCCCTAGCAAAACAAGCATAACTGGTGAAAGTTATTTTCTAAAAAATGTAAGCCTCTGCAATTTTCCTGAGAGAAAAATGAAGAAACATATATTCAAGAAAATCTACTAAAACTCAGTAAGAACAGCAATAGTCTATGATATGTGAACCGACATCCAGTCCCTATGAACAAAATGTAGGCCAACAAATTAGAACACTTAGATTTGACAGACAAATTCCTAGAAAGACACAAACTACCAGAAACGGACTCAGGGTGAATAGAAAATCTGAGAGATTAATAAAAGGAAAAGAGATTGATTAGACCTCAAAAAACTACCTACAGAAAATGTCTAGTCCTAAATGGCTTTATTGACCAATTCTACCAAACATTTAAAGATGAATTAATAATAATCATTCACAAACTTTCCCAAAGCCTTGAAGAGGAAGGAACACTTACCAACTCATTCAAAGAGGCCAGTATTACCCTAATACTAAAACCAGACAAAGATATCACAAGAAAACTACAGGCCATTACCTCTTATAAATATAGATACAAAAATCCATGACAACATACGAGCAAACTAAATTCAGCATGATATAAAAAAAGATTGTACACCATTACTAAGTGAAATGTATCCCAAGAATTCAAGGTGGACTTAACATTTAAAACTCAATTAATGAGGCATGTGTGGGGGTGTGCTAGATGAGGAAATTGCCATGAAGAATCATGTAGCCCATGGTATAAATCTAAATTTACCTTATAGCCTAAGAAACAAATGAATAGCTATTAAACAATTTTAAAGAGAAGACAGAAAATGGGGCAGCTGGGTGGCTCAGTCAGTTAAGCATCCAACTCTTGATTTCTCCTCAGGTCCTGATCTCACAGATGTGAAATCGAGACCCTCTTGAGACTCTGTGCTAACAACACGGAGCCAGCTTCCGATTCTCCCTCTGCACCTCATCCCCCCCCCCCCACCAAAGAGAGAGAAGATGTAAGATATATTGGCAAGATATGTTCAAATAGTCTTGAATTCCTACATATGTCCTCAGGAAAAAATAAATAAATAAATCTACCTAATATGATGCCTAAGTCAGAAGATATTATTTGTCAGCTTGAGAAATTTGGCTACCAATTTTTTTTTTTTTTTTTTTTTTTAGTTTTCATGATAAATATCTCTTTGTTGACTTCACCAAAAGTAAAGTCAGGAGATAACTGCCGAATACTGCTAAAAGCAAAATCAGATGACTTTGACCAGAATGGAAAAATATGTGCAACCTATATGTCAGATAAAGATTAATTTCCCTAAACTATAAACGATCACTATAAATCAAAGAAAAAGGCAGACTCACAAAAGGAAAATAATCAAACTATATGAGCAGAAAATTAAAAGAAAGGAAATACAATGATTCTCAAACACAAAAATTTTATCAGTCTCATTACAGATAAAAGCAAATTAAAATTCATCAAAATATAGTAATGTTTTTTTTGCTTTTTTGGCTGGCAAAACTCAAAAAGTTTTAAAACACTCTGCACTGGCAAAAAATATGCATAAAAAATGGGCACCTGAGTGGCTCAATCAGTTAAGCATCCTACTCTTGATTATGGCTCAGGTCATGATCTCACAAGTTTAGAAATCGAGCCCCAACTCAGACTCCACACTGAGGATAGCTCCCACTTGGGATTCTCTCTCCATATCTCTTGCCCCTCCACCACACACATATACTTTCTCTCTCTAAAAATAAATACATGAACATTTTTTTAACATTTATTCATTTTTGAGAGACAGAGAGAGAGGGAGTGTGAGTGAGGGATGGCAGAGAGAGAGGGAGACACAGAATCTGAAGCAGGCTCCAAGCTCTGAGCTGTCAGAACAGAGCCTGACATGGGACTCGAACTTACAAACTGTGAGATCATGACCTGAGGGGAAATCAAACACTTAACCAACTGAGACACCCAGATGCCCCAAACATATTTTAAAATATATGCATAAAAAGGTACTGTCATGCATAGCTGGTTAAAGTGCAAACTGGCATAACCTCTATGAAGGGCAATTTAACAAGAATTATCAAATCAAACACATTTTGACTTGGCAACTCAGCTTCTGAGAATCTATCCTATGGGTAACTTGTGCCAAAGATCTGTGTATGTAGTTTTTCATTACAGCGTTGCTTTTAATAGCAGTAGACTGAAAATACCTAAATGTCCAGGCTTAGGGAACTGCTTTAACAAGTTAACATCCATAGAGGTGGAATGCTATGCAGCCGTAAGAGAGTGAGGACTATTTCTACTGACACAGAATGACATACAAGACATTACTTCAGTGTGTAATTGCTTCAGTCAAGACTATAAGAGAAAAAAATACTGTACTTTCCCAATTCTTTGATGTTAGATAACAAAGGACTGTTCCATAGTATTAAAATCTTGACAGTAATAAAACGAGTTCAAAGGATATATTAATGCCCACAGAATATGTATGGAAAGCAACTACTTCATTCATCTAAAATTTTACAAGGGCTTCTAGAACTCAGCGTTGTTGATTATAAAACCATAACCTGCCACACAGAAAGGGGACATTACACTGGATAATTTGTATTTTTTTATCTACTCTGCATCTTTCCTTTTTTATATTTTGTTAATGTTTTATTTATGTTTGAGAGAGACAAAGACAGAGTGAAAGCAGGGGAGGAGCAGAGAGAGGCACACAGAATCTGAAGCAGGTCCCGGGCTCTGAGCTGTCAGCACAGAGCCCGACACAGGGCTCGAACCCACAAACTGTGAAATCATACCTGGGCCGAAGTTGGACACTTAACCACTTGAGCCACCCAGGCGCCCCAGCTCTGCATCTTTTCAACACAATTCCAACTCTGAGGGAATTTTCCATCTTCTGAATCCCACCTCTCCGAGGCTGGAGCCGGGAAATCTCCCTCTCCTGCCTTGTTTGTGCAGGCGCGTGACCCACACGCACTCGCGAGCACACGTCATCCAGTCTCGTGAAGGCATCCCGCTTGCTGGTAAGTGTGCAGTAGAGGCATCCGGGGGACAGCAGAATCGTGAGGTGACGATCCTGACCCGGGAAGCGCAAGGTGTGAGCAGGACACAGGCTGTAGCATCTTGCCACCTGGAAGCAAGAGTGACCACCGAGCCATTTTCTCCTTAGGCTGGGCTGCTGTATGATTTGGAGTCTTTTTCCTAAAAACTTAGTGTTGAGGTTTTGAGATTATTCTCTAGCCCCCTTAATAACTATGAGTCTCCTGACATCCTTTTCATAAAAACTAGGCTGTTTAATAGTCAGAGTTAGTCCTGTTGCTGGCATCTAAGCACAAGGATAGGAAGTTTACAGTTTACTAAAAACCAAAATATATGTCAGGTATCCTGATACAAAAACTGCAAGGCAATTAATATAATCAGATATTCTGAGATTAGTAAAGGGCTCTTAGGAAAGAAGAAACTTGCATAATAAATTACAGTGAGAAGCTGTTTCCCCAACCTAATAAATGTCATTATTGATAGCTGTACCCTTGCACCAAATTGAGGAAAGAAGTATAAAAATAAGAGTAATAATGAAACACTACCTGTTTTACATATACTATCTTATTTAAACCACACAACATCCCAAGGTAGGGGCTCATTTTACATATGAAACAAAAGTCAGATTAATTACATAGCTTAAGGTGATAATTAGCTTCGCATCTAGGGAATCTAGTCTTCTTACCCATTACAGTTCATTACCACTCTGAGTTTAAAAAATAAACCCCAAAACAGAGTTAATTGTTTAAAGTTGTTTACCTGTCTACTGGTGATAACTGTTCATGAATAAAAATTGTAATATTTCTGATGTAAAGAGAAGGGCACCTAAGTAAGAACAATAATATACACAGTTGATACAAAAGACTAGACTGCTGCCTCAAATCTTAAATTTCTTAACACCATCATTATGACCCATACAACATACCAAAAAAAGTTCCATGAGGCAAGCTAATATTAACCCTACTTTACCAATCTGTCTATAAAGTACTCTATACCCCCTTAAGGCATTTTTTTCTCTCCATTGTGTCTACATGTCTCTTTTTGCCCTTCATTACTATTTTTTAAGATTTAGAAGTTTTCAAGATATAGAAGCTCTCAAGCCAAGGATGCATTCAAGACCAAAAAGTAATAAAGAGGAAGGAATTAAACAGGAGTTTGCTAGTCACTGTCAGTGTTTGCCAGTAGAGCATCATGTGTTCTTTAATCCATGTGTTCATGGATCCCTATAATAGGTACTTTCCAAAGTGATATGAAAAACATACAAGATTAATTAAAGCATGTTTTATGTCTTCATAAAATTTACACTCTAACAGAAAAGAGAACATAGTCAAAAACAACTATAATGCAAGTAGAAAATAAATGCCATGAGAATGATATAAATAGATTATTTTTGACCAGGAAAAAAAGGTGGAAATATATTTCAAAGTACAAATCAGACCTACAATTGCACAGGAAGAACACTTCAGATGGAAGGAATAACATAAAAAAAGTTCAAAGGAATGAAAGCCTTGGTGCCTGTGAACAAAACAGAAAAGTATGATTTCACTGTCTGATAACATCATTATGAAGGGTAAAGATTAGACTGGAAATAGAATTTGATTTCAGTACCTGGCTCAGATGTCAGAATTTAATTCTGAAGGTCATGATCACGTAGACTAGGTGCAGTTACACTGACTTCTGCTGACTGTAATTTGGCCGTAGCAGGTGCTCAATCAGCCCTGCCAACTGTTTCATTATTAATTTGACATACCCTTTATATTGGTAGAATTAGTGATGTGGCCAAAGGAAATGGTCCATCAGTAAAAAGATATATTTAGATTTCAGTCCTTATGTCTTACATTCATTCTGCAGGGCATTTAGAGTTTTGAGAAATATATGATATGCATAATGCCTCCCAAAATATTCACTTGATAGGTAACAAAGTTAAATGAGTTCTTGTGCTCAAAATAAAGAACTAGATGTCCTAAATGCATACTTACACAAACATAAATTTGGGGTTTTTTTCATTTCTTTGCCCAGCATGAAGCTGCTAGAATAGTGTTGTTTTATACATCATTAAATAATAATATTTATCCTGCAGAGTTAAACCATATTAATTGCATTTCTCATTTTTTTCTTCTGAAAACAAAATGAAGCAAATACAAAAAATTACAACCATTTTAAAGTTGTGAATGGTATGCCAAAAATTCGATTCCTCTACTCAAGTCGTATTAACTATTTTCATGTCTTGAATAATAAAGTTTTGGACACATGTGAGTTTAATTTGATTCTTCATTCTTATATTGCAATGGGGGAACCCCTAGTTCCCTGCAATTGGGATGAAAGTGTTTTTAATTACCATTTAAACTGCATGGAAAAATTAATTTTGAGACTTAATCTTTCTTTTTTCTAATATGTATCTCCTACCTGATGCCTGCCCTTGAGAGAATCATTTTCCAGTAAGAAGGTGCACCCAGAAAAATGCTAATCATTTTTCATTCAGAAAAACAGAACACATACATGATATGTGTTCTTGTCAGTTAAAATTCCTTCTCTTGGGTAAACAGTAAGCTTAAGAATTTGTCATATGATATACTCTACACATGCCCCACCACACACAAAGGATTTTCTTAAAGAAGGAATGCAGTGCAGTTGAAGAATTGTCTATAGAAGTCCTTAAAAATCCTTCTATTCCTCTTGCTCTCAATGAATTGTCTCTGGCCTGAAAGTTGGATTCTAGTTAAAGTTCAAACTCAAGCTTGGAAGAAGATGACTGTGCCTTTGTAATTATCAGGGCAGAGCACCAGGTCTCTATTCTCTATCATCCTGTTCCAGCTGTTGGTGGAGCCGTGTAAATGACAGCCCACAAATTATGAGCCCAAAGGCTGAGAGTTGGACACAGTATTTGTTGCAAAGAGTTAGCTGTGTTCCTTGAATCTGGAGATGGGTTGGCCCGGAAGTCATCAGAATTAAGCCACCAACAAGTGTGTAAAACATCTTCTCTAATCTGATCCTCATCTGTGAAATGGCAGATTCTAAAAGAAGACTCCCTCTGGCCATAATGCTATAATACTAGGCAAAAGCACTTATGTGGTATATTTCCATATGCACTACCTAAAAGAATACTCAGCATAAACCTGTGCGAAGGTATAAAATAAACGTGAAAGGCAAGAGGCTCATAGCAAATGCAATAATTCAAAAGATAACTCCAAAGAAAGCTAATAAGATGTTTCCCAAGCAGACTGTTAGGGCCTTGCTAAAATTACCATGACCTAGCATCTGGCCCCCAGCTTTATAAGCTTCAAAACTCTCATTTACTCGCAGCAATTATCAGTAACATCATTACTTTACAAATAAAAAAAAAATCTTTGGCTGAAGAAGTTACAATTTACTCCATGATCTAAATGGGAATGGGTAAAAAAGAAAGAGCCTGCTATTGATAGTAATGAGCAAAGCAATGCAAATTTGGCAGGACAAATCAAATTTGGTTATAAAATGAAAACACTTTACAAGCCTGGTAAAGAGGTTTCAGTTGTTTGTGTATGTAATGTCACTCTCATTAGTAAAGGTTATCTTGCAGCTCCAGTCTGTAGTTTCTTATTAACAAAATGGAAAGTGAATATACATACTAAATTAAACATTTCACCTCCTCAGGGCCATATCTGACAACTGTGTTTATCCATGCATTCACTCAATTCGACAGTCATTTATTAGGCCTTGCTATATATAAGGCAGCTTCATTTTGCATAGCATAGAAAAAGCCAATGCTTTCAGAAGAAGATTTATATTTTTTATTGAATCATGAAAATGTAGATTACAAAGAAGATATATAAAGCACTGATATCTTTGGCTGAGACAAAATGTTCTCCATTCACAATTGGTTTGTGTCCTGTATTTTACATGCTAGATGCTGCAATTCTTCAATATCTATACTGCAGAGCCCCACCCCAGTGGTCTACTGAAACTGTACCTACTTCTCTGCTCCAGAAAAAGCTGCCTTCACCTGTTACCAACAACATTGCCTGCTGCTAGAAAAATTTTTGTTCTGAGTATTAATTCAGGTTCTGAATCAAAGGTTAAATAGCAAAAAAGTCAACAGTAATCATTCTCATAAAGTGACATACGGAATGAGTAATTTTACGTAATTGATAAAAATTGCTAAATGGTTACATATTTCTTTTTAGTGTCACATATTTGTATTCTATCAATTGTTTAGGGCCCAATTTACATGTCACTTCTTCTACGAAGATTTCCTGTTCCCTTCAGATAAAAGTAAGTTCATCTTTTTACCAATATTCTTCATCCCAAGGAATATTGGATTAAAATCTTTCTTTTTAATTTTTTTTTTAACATTTATTTATACTTGAGAGACAAAGACAGAGTGAGCATGAGTGCGGTAGAGAGAGAGAAGGAGGAAAACACAGAATCTGAAGCAGGTTCCAGGCTCTGAGCCATCAGCACAGAGCCCGACATGGGGCTCAAACTCACAAACCACAAGATCATGATCTGAGCCAAAGTCAGATGCTTAACTGACTAAGCCACCCAGGCGCCCCAAAGGCTTTCTTTTTATAAAATATAGAGTGATATTGTTTCACTCTTCATGTTCTTAATTTACTTTTAAACTTAGAATATATTCTATACAACCTTAATAGTAATCTCTGACGACAATAAAAAATAGGTCAAGATATAATGGTAGAACTTATAAATTAAAAAAAGAAAAAATGTCAGAACACATAAATGATAAAAAATATGCGACACAATGGTAGAAATAAGGTTAAGTATATCTGTTAAGAACCACAATAGAAGTGACTTCGGCTTCTCTGTATATTTTTAAAAAATAGTTTTAGATTAGTTTACAAAAAGCATATGCCAACCATAAAACTTAAATAAACACACAGCTAAAACAAAATAACTGAATACTGAAACTGAATACAGAAAGAGTATGGAAAGGAAAGGGTGAACAGCAGATTTGTAACTCAATCCCCTCTTCCTCAGGGACACCTGAGTTAGTTTGACCTCAACTGAAACTCCTTATAATTCTGATAGAAATTAATAGCCAGAAAAATATAATGCCTTTTCTACAGCTTCTATGTACTTATTTCTCACATAAAGAATCTGGGGCACCTGTGTGGCATTAGGCTCAGGCATGATCTCAAGACCTACATCTTGCTCCCCATTGTCAGAGCTGAGCCCACTTCAGATCATGGAATCCTCTGTCCCTCTCTCTGCCCCTTCCCAGCTCACAGTCTCTTTCTCTGAAAAATAAATAAGCAATTTTTTTTTAAAAAAGAATCTTTCTGGCAGAATATACCAGATCTGACTGGATTTTTGTTTAAATAAATAAGCTTGAATTTTAGATTGATGAACCCATACTCTGACAGATAGTGGCTGGTAGCTACATACTATTCCTAGACACATGGCTAACAGAGATCTTCAAAGTAAGTAGCTTTGCTGAATTAGCTCATCTCATTTAGAATTAGCCTTTGTACACTCCAATCTCAAAACAATCCCAGATCTTTCTCTACCAAAGAGCATCTGACAGATTGAGGCATCCTGATAGCAATTTAACTTAACTTAATGTTAAGGCTTCTTTCTTGAATCGTTTGCACAGCCCTTCATGCAGCTTTGTGCTGGGTTAGACACTTATCTGAGACTAATGGACAATTGAGACCTTTGTGATAGACATGGCTATGATTAGTTATAAGACCAATAAGGAAACAAATGCCACAGTGGCATTATTAATTTCTGAAAAGATAGACTTTGAGACAAAGGACACTAAATGGAATCCCAAAACAAGTAACAAAAAAAGATATCTACAACTGAATATCCTTCATATATTGGATGTGGACTGAAAAATCCTTAACCAACTATTAGTAAACTGACTCCAGCAATATACCATAACCAAATGAGATGAGGAATGCATGATTGATCTAAAAATCAAGTAATATAAGATGCCATATCAATTAAGGACAAAAATCACAACGTATGACAGAAAAGAAAGATCTCTTAACAAACCAGGTTTAGAATGGAATTTTGTAGGGACACCTAGGTGGCTCAGTAGGTTAAGTGTCCAACTTCAGCTCAGGTCATGATCTCACGGTTCTGTGAGTTTGAGCCCTGCATCAAGCTCTGTGCTGACAGTTCAGAGCCTGAAGACTGCTTCGGATTCTGTGTCTCTCCCTCTCTCTGCCCCTCCCCTGCTCACACTGTATCTCTCTCTCTCAAAAATGAATAAACACTAAAACAAAAACAAAAACTAAAAGAATGGAACTTTGTAAGCCTCACAAAAGCATCTACAAAAAACTCAAAGCTAACACATACTTATTGGTGAAAGACTAGATGTTTTCTTTCCTAAAATCAGGGATAGGACAAGAATGTCAATTTTCAACACCTCTGATTCAGCATTGTACTGGAGGTTCTAGTCAATGCAACAGAGAAAGAAAAAATAAATAAAAAGCATCAGATTGTAAGGGGAGAAGTAAAACTGGACTTATTCACAAATGACTTCATTCTCCATGTAGAATATCCTATGGAATTAACAGAAGAAGAAAAAAACACATTACCAGAAATAATAAACAAGCTTAGCAAGGTCACAAAATACAAGATAAAAATGCTGACTTTCTTTCTATATACCAGAAAGAAACAATAATATGAAAATGAAATAAAGAGAGAATCCATTCAGTCACACAGTATTATAATGTAGTCATACACTACAATCAAAAACGATTAAAGTACTTAGAAATAAACTTAACAAAAGAAGTGTAAGACTTGTACACAAATAACTAGGAAACATTGCAGAGAAAAAATAAAGATCTAAATACATAGAGAAATAGATAATGTTTGTGCATTGTTAACAAAGTAATTTACTTCAAATTAATCTACAAATTCAACACAAAAATCAAAATCCCTGGAGACATTTTTGTAGAATTTGACAATCTAAACCAAAAAACTGACATAGAAATGTGAAGGACCTAAAATAGTCAAAATGATTCTGAAAAGAAAAGGAAAGAATTAGGCTCACATTACCTGACTTCAACACTACATGAAATTACAGTAATCACTACAGTCTAGTATGAACATAAGAATAAGATCACAGATCAGTGGAACAGAGAAAACCCTTACGTATATAATCAAATGAATTCAAACAAAGGGAATTCAATTCAGGCAATTCAATGGGGAAAAGATAGTCTTTTCAACAAACATTGGTGGACAATGCCTATCTACATACCCCCTGAAAAAAATTAATGTTATCAGCTTACCTCAATTTCACAATATACCCAAAAAGTAACTCAAAATGAAAGATAACCTAAATTTAAATCTAGAATACTTATTAAAAAAAAAGCATAATGAAAAAAATTTCTATGATGTTAGGTTAGGCAAAGATTTCTTAATATATGACACCAAAATCAGGATTCATTAAAAAATTGAAAATTGGACTTCATCACAATTAAAAATTTTGCTCTTCAAAAGATCAAAGAAAATAAAATGAAAAGACAGGTCACATTTAGAAAAATGTATTTGCAAAGCATAAATCATCATATATCTGATAAAGAACTTGTTCCAGAATATGTAAAGAACTCTTACAAGTCAGTAATAAGAAAACAGAATAAAAATGGGCAAAAGAGGAGCACCCGGGTGGCTCAGTCAGTTAAGTGTCCAACTTCAGCTCAGGTCATGATCTCATACTTCATGATTTCTTTTTCTTTTAATTTTTTTTAATTTTTTTGGTTTTATTTAATTTTGAGACAGAGAGAGAGAGAGCACAAATGGGGGAAGGGCAGAGAGAGAGGGAGACACAGAATCTGAAACAGGCTCCAGGCTCTGAGCTGTTAGCACAGAGCCCAATGCGGGGCTCAAACCCACGAACTGTGAGATCATGACCTGAGCTGAAGTCAGATGCTTAACCGACTGAGCCACCCAGGCACCCCTCATAGTTCATGATTTCAAGCCTGGCATTGGGCTCTGTGCTGGCAGTTCAGAGCGTGAAGCCTGCTTCAGACTCTGTGCCTCCCTCCCTCTCTGTGCTTGGTCTATCTCTCTCAAATATAAATATTAAAAAAAAAATACTAAAAATGGCCAAAAGATCTGAGTAAACATTTCACCAAAGAAGATATTCCAATATCTAATAAGCACATGAAAAAAATGTTCAACATCATTACTCACGAGAGAAATATAAATTAAACTCTTAATAATATATTCTCATTAGAGTGGCCATAATCAAAAGACTGATGATACTAAGTAGGGGTGAGGGTTTAAAAATACTGAACCTTTAGACAATTCTGTTGAGAACTTAAAATGACACAGTGACTTTGAAAAACAAGTGGGCAATTTTTAAAAAGTTAAATAGATACTTGCCATGCAGTGCAGCCCAGTAATTATACTCCTAGGTATCTACCCAAGAGAAATAAAAACTGAGGTCCACAGAAAAAAAAATGTACACAAATAATCATAGCAGCATTATTCATAAGGGCCTCAAACAGGAAACAATGCAAATATAGATTAAGTAGTGAGTGACTACAGCATACCCATACAAGGAACTATTTGCAGTATAAGGGAACCATTGATACCAGCCACAACATGGATAAACTTCAAAAACACTATACCACACAAGAGAGGCCAGACAAAAGACTACATGATATATAATTCCATTTATATTAAATTTCTATATAAGGCAAACCCACAGGTTCAGAATGCAAATGAGTGGGTATGCAGGGCAGAAGAGACAAAGGACTGACTACAAACTGGCAAAAGAGAACTTTTTAAATTGATGGAAATGCTCTGAAACATTGTAATATAAACTGTTCTTAATTTTCCTATTGAGTAATACAGCATTCTGTTTAATGAGATAATTCAGCATTTCATTTAATAAGATTAAATACATACATACATCTCATGCTATGGTTCTACTTATTGCTATTGCTATTAAACCAGAGGAAGGATATGGTCATGAGATTATAGAACCATAAAAAGTACTTTATCCCTCCATCTGAAGTCATCTTAAGCCCACTGCAGTTCACAAAAGACTAGTCTGTTACTTAAATTGAGAAACTGGCCTCTTTTCTTACTGGGTACAAAATATTTGGAATTAAAATAACTGTTTCAAAGAATGATTTCATTCATTATACTAATTTTTTTTTGTCAATGAAGAAGAAATAGAAGGCATTTTATCTCCAATTTAACATGACGGAAATGAAGCTTGGGGATTTATAAGTTACTGCCTAAACTCACAGAGATGTTATTAGGAACATGAACCTGACCCAGGACATGAACCTGAGCCTTTTTATTCCCACATGACTGCTTTCCCCCACTGTAATCCCACTTATCCTAAAAGAGTTCTTTTTCTCCCCCAAAGATGCAAAATAATATTTTTAATACATAATCTGTTTCAAATATATTCAAACAAATCAGGTAACAATAATTAAAAATCCTGTCTTACACTGAAACAAAGCCATCTACTTTAGTTTTTTCAGTTTTACTAAGGTAAAATTGACAAAACTAAGATTTTCAAGTATACAAAGTGATGATTTAATATATGTCTAAGTGAATTCTTGTTTATACTGTACTCTGTGATCTGTGTAAGGTTGGTTTTTCTCAAGACTAAAATATGCGTATAAAATGCTTACTTTAAAAAAAACTAAATACAGAAAATAGAAATAAAGGCTAGTTTCAGCATAAATAATTTTTATGGTATTATATATTCATAAGTCAAATAAACACAAGGTGATTTAAGATAAATAAAACTACGTCAACAGGAAAATATTAAAATATTACCTCAAAATTTCACTAGTGGTAAATCTATGGACTTGGAAAGGTTAATATTTTTTCCCTTTAAGTACCTGAGTCTTCAATGGGAGTTTATATTCTGGGAAAATCTAGCAAGTTGCTTTTATTCTCAATAATTAAATTCCATGGAAGTAGGTGTGTATATATATATATATATATACACACATTACATATATTACATTAAATCATATTTTACTTAGCTGATATGTAAACATATAACACAATTACATGTGCCTGCACCTGTTGAGAAAAAAATATCTTTTAATTTTTTAGATTGTCATAATTTTTTAATATATATACATAGGAAATATGAAAAATTTTGTAGAATCAACAAAATTCCAGTTAAATTGTAAACACTGAATCACTCAAGTAACTAATTCTGAGGGAAAATAATATTGAGCTGAATTGACAGTCTCATTCATATCATATTCTGTTTCATCATCAAGTCTAGGCAGGCAAAATTTGAGCTAGGAGAAGATTGTTCTGGATTCTGCCCACTCTCTTTCAGGGCTTTTCTACTTTTTCATATCATCCTATTTTATTTTTCCTTGAAATGTACAGCCTTTCCTGTTCCAAAAGTGTACTGCTCACCTAACACATTCAGAAAGGATCAGATACATAAAGTCCTGCTGAAGTGTTAATGTCGTATTGAAGATCAAAAGTTTAGCTCTCTGAAATTCTCCTCATGGCTTACCTATATTAAGGAAAGGCAGTGGAAAGGGTTTTAGATAGTGATAACCAACAGACATGTATAACATTCTCAATCTTCTCTGATGACCAATCCTTATTATTTTTCTTATCATTTTGATTCATAAATGTTTACTGACTATAATTAGGCTTGATATCATAGGCTAAAGGTCACTATGTTGAAATAACTAAAATATATCTCCATTCTTAAAGATTTTAAAATAACTTGGTAACAGTCTGGCAGGACTGTATTTCATTTGAGATAAATCAAGCAGAGAAATTCTATGTCCTCTCTTTCATGCTAGTCCATTGCAAAAGAATTCTAAGAAGACATAAAATAGCTGGGTCTTTAAATATTAATATTTGTAAGGTAAAATGGTTAATCCTGCTAATAACTTAAACCTATGGTAAACTTCTGAGATTTTTATGTATTGAATGAATATATGCATAATTAATTAGATAGAATCAGAGATGAAGAGCCTCACTAAAGCACACCATTAACATCATTATCAGAACAGAGAGAAGATAGAATAACTTAAACAGTGACATTATTTCCAAATCATTTAAGCCAAATAATTCTAAATCCAAAAGCTTTGATCATGTATAATCCTGCTGAAAGACTGAATTGTACTCAGCCTATGATACATTATGTTGCAAAGCTGCCTCACCAGTGCATAACAGAATCTTATTTTCCATTAATTCATTTTTTTCTGAAAATGCAAACACTCCATATGCTTAATAGCCCCCAAAAAAGAATGTTCTCACATTTTAAGTTTGCCCATTAGTGAGTATTTTATTTTTAAGAAGCACAGACACAAAGAAAACAGTGACTCTCAAAACCATTTTTGAAAACTGACTTAACCTATGTGCTAAATCAAGAATAGTAACCTCAAAAAATATCAGTTCAATTGTGTATTTTAGCAAAACATCAACAACATATGCTGTGGTGGTAGTGACTTTTAAATTCATTTAATGTTCACAAGACTAGATTCAGAGGCAGGATGTGAAAGAAAGGGCTCTAGTAGAAGCAGAATTAGAGTAAATGGGAGGATCTCTCTATCTAGTTACTAGGACTCCCAAACATGGAAAGTTCTGCTGCTAATGGACCCCTTTCTATAAAAATTAATATAAGAATAGAAACAAACAAGGACACCTGGGTGGCTCAGTCTGTTGAGTAGCCAACTCTTGATTTTGGCTCAGATCATGATCCCAGGGTCTATGCTAAGGCGTTGAGCATGGAGCCTGCTTGATTCACATTCTCTCTCTCTCCCTCTCAATCTCTCTCTCTCTCCCCCCACCCCCACCGGCACTCCCCACCTCTCCCTCTGCTTGCACATACACACACTCTCTCTCAAAATAAATACTTAAAAAATAATAATTAAAAAAAGAAAAGAGGGGCATCTAGATGGAGCAGTCAGTTAAATATATAACTTTGGCTCAGGTCATGATCTCATGGTTCGTGGGTTCAAGCCCCATGTCAGACTCTGTGCTGACAGCTCAGAGCCTGCTAAAGATTCTGTGTCCCCCTGCTTGTGCTTTCTCTCTCTTTCTCTCTCTCAAAAATAAATAAACATTTAAAAAAACATAATAATCAAGAAAAAAGAAAAGCAACAAATAAGATACTAAGGACCATAAAACTGTTTCATATTCTAGGACTGTCAAAAAGGAAGCCACTAGCCACATGTGACTCCCTAAATTTAAACTTTTTAATTAACTAAAATGAAATAAAATTTAAATACAGTTTATTAGTCACACTAATCATGATTCAAGTGCTCAAAAGCCACATGTGGTTAGTGGCTACAGTGCTGAACAGCACAGACAAACTTTCACATCATCACAAAAGTTCTATCAGCACTGTTCTAGAACTTCACACCAGCAGGGACCATGTGGATTTAAGTCACTAATATAAATGCCTAGCACAGTATCTGACATATAGTAGATACTCAATAAACATTAATCTAATTAATTAACAACCAATGAACAGCTGTTTGATTCTTTTCTTTTGTAGTCCCACAACTCCACCTAAGACTGAATAAAATCACCACTAATTAGATGATTCACAGTCTTGAAGACCCACTATCCCATGTAAATCCCCACTTCCTACCAAAATGGCTGATACTGGAAGGTGATTTTTGAAAGGTTAGGTAGGTGCACTTTAACATACCACATTTAATCCATTTTCAGTAAGTGATGTTTCTTACCTATTTTGTTTATTCTGCACATCAGAATCTTTACTGTAAAACTCAGGTTGTATACTTTTAACTACAAATATTAAGAATTAGAGAGGTGCCTGGCTTGCACATAATATATTCAGATATATAATATATTATGAAATTCTAATATTGCTTTCTAATTCTCCTTCAGAGGAAATTTTGAAACTCTTAAACAACTATAGTTAAGTAACTGTTCCTGTTTGGGTTTGTTCTAGCTTTCTCCTGGTGTGTTCCATATTCTTCTGTTCATCTATATGACTCAATAGGGATGAAGATGTGTATGCATATGAAATAAAATTGCTACTATTAATTGCAAACTTCCTCAGCTACTACCAACAATTGCTCCAAGTTGACTTTAAATACCTGTACTTTTCAACAGATTGACTTGCAAGCATTTTCCTCTGCCTAATCTGCAAACTATGTATCATCAATTACATTGTGACTGAACCTCTGTCTTTTGGACTCAACATTCTATGCAATCTAAGTACTGCCTCTTTTGTTTTCCCTGCCTTGCTCTAGTATGACAGAAATGGGTCTGTGCCACTGCTGACAGATGTCCATTCCACAGTAACATGGAAGATACCATGGTATTTCCTTCATGACACCTTTTCCACAGCTTGTAACCCACCAACACCACCCAAGCAGCATACAAGAAGCAAGGTAGGATCTCACAAGGGGGAAGCAGATGTAGGCAGTGGGCTGGGCAGTTCAGGAGACAGGGAGTTGACTGAAAAATATCAGTCAACAACTAATTGCCAAACAAAGGGATCTGTATTAAAAAGTCTTTGCTGTACTCCCATGTTCACTGCAGCATTATTGACCATATCCAAGATAAGGAACCAACTTAAATGGCCATTAACAGATGAATGGATAAAGATGTGGTATACATATACAATGGAATATTATCCAGCTATAAGAAAAACAGGAAATCCTGCCATTTGTAACAACATGGATGGCCCTTGGGAGCATTATGTTTAAATGAGATGTCAGAGACAGAAAGACGAATACTGCATGGTATCACTCATATGTGGAATCTTTAAAAAAAAAAAAAAGAAAAGAAAAGAAAATTCTAACTCATAGAAATAGAGAGTAGAAAAGTGGTTGCCAGGAACTTAGAGGGTGGGGGAAATAGGGAGAGGTTGTTAAAAGGATATACGCTTTCAGCTAGATCAATAAGATCTCAGGATCTAATACAAAACATGTTGACTATACTCAATAATACTGTATTACGTAAGCTGAAATTTCCTAAGAGTAGAATTTAAATATTCTCACCCAAAAAAGTAAGATGATGAATGCGTTAACTAGATAGAGGGCATCCTTTCACAATGTATACATATAGTAAATCACCACAATGTACACTTAAAGTATCTTTAAATTTTGTATGCAAATTCTACCTCAGTAAAGCTGAATTTAAAAAAAAAAAACCCTCTGAACCAATTGATTCAGTGTGATTTCCTACACGCACATGCATACAAAAATGACAGTGGGTTTGGGAAATATAAAAATGATACTAACCTTGTCATCCCGTTCTTTATTTCAATATTTTATAAAACATACATAGGAAGGACTAACATCTTCCCAAAGATCATAAGATAATTAATGTTTGTATCCAATTCCATTGTCTGTTGCAATTCTGACTTCCCAAGCACTATATATGATTTGGTTAATAGTCATTTTTAATATTGTATGTATATACACATACAAACACACACACACACATACACACACACACTACTCAATTACTAGAAACTCTTTTGAAATAGTTTCAGGCAAAAGTTTCATATAACTGAGCTCTAAAGTAGTTTCATATAACTGAGCTCAGGTATATGGACAAAAGAAGAAAAAAAGAGGTTGAAATCTAGGTATAGAAAGAAGAGAAGAGCATCAACAAATAAAAGCAAAAGTCTTAGTGTTAGGCCCAGCAAGTACTCAAATACAGTAGAAGTACTTAAAGGTAAGACTGCTGAATTGCTTGATTTTTTTTTTTCAGTCAAGAATCAGCAGCTACTATTGACTAGAATATTCACTACATGTGGTTACAAAAATGGGTTGATAGTTATATTCTTCAGTGGTGGGGAGTTCCAGCTTATCCTCAAAACTAGCTCCAAGTAGAAATCGTTAAAACAACCTTATCTCCCTCGGGGATGTTCACCTTCTGCCTCCATCAGCACACTTCAATTTTTACAGCATCATTTGTTTCTCCAGCATCTCAATTTTCCTCTCCATAGACCCATGAGATTTAATCACACATGTAACAAAAACCTTATGTTCTATTTCCTCTTTTTCAAGGGCTACAATTTCACATCTGTGCTTCCTGCCCACATCACCACACATTTGCTTGTTCAAAATTTCAGACATATTTCATGCTTTTTTTTCTCTATGATCTTCTCATTTCCTTCTCTCTTCCAAACAACCAAATTTCACCATCGGCCTTGGGCCTCCAGCCACACCACATGTCACTGTCTCTTTTACCCTAAGAAGTTTCTCTCCATTTCTTCGGGCTTGGAGAATGTTATTTCCCTGCATATTTCCAATTATTTTGCCCTGATGCATTTATAGCCTGAGTTGTTAATGGGTATTATTTTTTAAAAAAAGGTCCTGAAGTCAACAACTCACATTAATAAAAACCCCAGGAGAACAGTAGTCTGTCCCAGATCTAACTTAAATTCATGCCAGATTTCAAAGTATGATTCTATTCTACTTATAAAAAAGAGTGTTATGTTTCAACTGGGTCCAAGTGGAGAAGCACTCAGCTAGGGTTCATTCTTAAGGAGTCAGGGGCTGGGAGGGGAGGGGGTACGGGGAGAGGGGTGT
>NW_027533262.1:1027419-1042149 GCF_008692635.1 Crocuta crocuta | reverse complement strand
TATTCTCTCTAGGAAAATTCCATCAAAGAAATTTTGTATCTAATCAATAGGACAACAGGCGAGTGAGGCAAAATTTCCAATTTGCCAGAACTAAAAAAAGTAAGTTATTTTAGCCAATGTTCCATACTCACAGTTCACTGTGCCCTGGAAGGTCCTTTTTTATATCCTGAACTTAAACTAAGCCTTGGATCCCCTCTACCACATTTCTCCCTTAGGCATTTAAGGAATGTGGGATTACCATTTAAGTCATTCCTGCCCTCAAGCCCTCACGATTAAGAGCCAGATGAGCCATAAAAAAAATGGTACCTTTATCAAGCAGTGCCAATGACACCATGCCTTCTTTTCCCTGAAGGGATCACTTTATCACTTAAAAAATATATAGCTAAAAATAAATGACTATGTGTATCCATTCTTTTATGGTTGGCCAAGACCTTGAATACATTAGATTATGTTTGATAGGAGTTTAAGCTCCAAGAGAGTTGTGATGGATGGTCCCATATGCATAGAAAGGATGATATGACTAAATAATCCAAGAATAAAATCAAAGAAATTATTTTCCCCATGCAAAAATTAGCTTACATGGACTTACTACTTACAGAAAAGAAAGAGAAGAGAAAAAAAAAAGAAAGAAAAAGGAAAATAGAGGCCGTGATATTTTGATGGTAAGAATTTTCAAAAGATAGCTACTTTATACTAAAAGTATATTCACCGTCATCTAAGAAACTATAAATTCCCTCGGAGATTAAGGGGTGCTGTTTTAACTCCTCCAGAATAACCTCACTGACCCATTACCTTTCAGTCCATATGTCCAACCGACTCTTTCCCAAATAACTGGAATGATACAGCAAGTTGTTCCAGTTTCTGAAAGGAGTATTGAAACAGTATTTGTAAATTTATAGATGTTACTCATTGGGAGCTTCAGTAAATAAAAGAATCACTTTGTGAGGTTTCACAGTTCTTTAAAAACACCCAGATTATCTCAAAGAGTTGTTAAATTCTGCACTAAATGTGTTTTAGCAAAAGCTGAATATAAATAAGAACCTGCTTTAACTTAAGCACTTTTCCGTGAAAAGTCAAATCATTATAAGGTAAAACAAGTTGGCCTTCTAGTTCAGAAACAAATTCTTCACAGAATTGAGGGCCAAAATTCACAGGAAACATGTATATATTTCATGTTTTATCATGAACTAGAATTAATTTCCAGTAAGTCTACATGCAAACTCATTATGACAAAGCTATAACCTTACTAAAAAACACACTTGTATACTTGAATACTAAAGTTTCCCAAGAGCAGTCAGGTCCTGTGGTTTTAATTCACTTCACTTCACTAATACTCAGACCTTGATTTTTTGCTGCTAATTTATCTTTCCTATGTGCTTTTTTATAAGTAAAATCTATTTTTACTTTGCTTCTTTACTATATAAAATACATTTTCTATCGAATTAGCTATCTATTGTGTATAACCCATTACTATAAAACATAGAAAGTTAGAACAATATAGCTTTAATGCTGGGAGCCACACCGGCCTCAATGGATGACAGTCATAGTGAGGAAATGGCAGCATTAGCACAGCTCCTGCCCTGAGAAATGAAACTTGGTATCTCTTTCTGCTACTACCAGCTCATGTTGGAAATGAGCCTTCTGGTATTGACCAGGCCTCACAATATTCCAAATCAGACCGATATTCCCCACACACATACCTCAGAAGGAAAAGTGTATTCCAGGGACGCCTGGATGGCTCAGTCAGTTAAATGCCTGACTTTGGCTCAGGTCATGATCTCACAGTTCATGGGTTTGAGCCCCGCATCGGGCTCTGTGCTGACAGCCAGCTCAGACCCTGGAGCCTGTTTCAGATTCTGTGTCTCCCTCTCTCTCTGACCCTCCCCTGCTCATGCTGTCTCTCTCTCTCTCAGAAATAAATAAAACATAAAAAGAAATTAAAAAATAAAAAGAAAGAAAAGTATATTCCTGCCTCTTCAAAAGAGATTTTAGATGAAAGCATTGTGGATGATTGTCAAAAGGCTCTTCCTGTGGGCCTTGTAGATCCAAGAGTTAGATAATAAAGGGGGTTAAGAACACAAGAGTTACAACTGAGCCTGGCTCCGAGACAAAGAACCTAATTTAGAGTTAAGGAACAGATAAGGGCAGAACTTAAGTTAATACTTATACCTTTTCTATTATGAAGAGTGATACCATCAACAATCCTCTACATCTTCTATTTCCTATCTTTGTGAATTAATCTTCAAAGTAAATGTTTTTAAATGGTCACTAGGTAAGTACATATTTAATTTCATTAGGGTTGCAAAATTTTCTTCCAGAGGTTATAGTGTTTCTCCTCAAACCAATCAATAAAACCCGAAAATATTTGTTTCTCCATAGTCTTACCAACAAAGTATATTGTCAAGCTTTTATGTTTTGCCAGTAGTTCAATCTTTCCATATATTTAAAAACCATTAGATATCTTTTTCTGTGAACTGTTTAAGTCCTTTGCCCATTTTTTCCCATCAGGTTGTGTCTTTTCCCCCTTTCACTTTTTATGATCCCCTTTAAATATTAAGAGAGTTGGCTTCTTGTCTATTATAAAAGTGGTAAATATTTTCTGTCAATTGGTCATTTGTCTTTTGACTGCTGATGATTTTTTTTCCCATCCAGAAGTTATATGTCAACAATTTTATCATTTATTGTTTTATTACTTCTGAATTTTGAGTCATAAATAGAAAGCCTTTCCCATACCAAAGCTATAAAGGAATTTGCTAATGTTATATTCTGGTACTGGAATAGTGTCCTGTTTTTTTACATTTAAATCTCTGATACATTTGCAGTTTATTCTAGTGTTTCATGCAAAGCATAGACCTGATTTTATCATTCTTCTTTTTTTTTTTTTTTTACAAATAGTTTATTGTCAAATTAGTTTCCACATAACACTCAGTGCTCATCCCCACAAGTGTCTTCCTCCATGCCCATCCCCCCCTCCCCCCACATCCATCAGTCCTCAGTTTTTGTCAGCATTCAAGAGTCTCTCATGGTTTGCCTCTCTCCCTTTCCCCCACCATTTCCGCCCTTCTTCTCCCCTTGTTCCTCCGTCAAGTTCCTCCTAATCCTCCTATACGTGCAAACATATGATATTTGTCCTTCTCTGCCTGACTTATTTCGCTCAGCATAACACCCTCAAGGTCCATCCATGTTGCTACACATGGCCAGATTTCATTGTTTCTCATTGCCATGTAGTATTCCATGGTATAGATAAACCACATCTTCTTGATCCATTCATCTGTTGATGGACACTTAGGCTCTTTCCATGTTTTAGCTATTGTGGAGAGTGCTGCTATGAACGATTTTATCATTCTTCAAATGTCCTGTTTTCTCAATGCTATTTATTTTAGAAGTTCTTTTCCACAGAGGCTTTAGATACCATCTTTCTCAGATACTAAGTTTCAACATGTACTTGGGTCTATTCCTGGAAATTTCACTTTTTCCCTTAGACTATCTAATTAAGAACTAATACTATATTGGCTTAATTATAGAGGTTTTATAGAACATTTCAATATCCCCTTCATTCTTGTTCTTTTTCAGAACTTTTTTGGTTCCTTTTTCATGACTTTTCCCCATCAACTTTACTAGCAACTTGTCTAACTCCAAAAAGGGGGGAAGAAAAGACTTTTCTCCATTGTTATTGGGATCATGTTGAACTTCTAACAAGAAAATTGACATCTCTAAAATGCAGTTTGTTCTATCCAAGAACAAAGAACGTCACTTCACTTGTTCAAGTGTTTAAAGTTTTCCTCATGTAGCTTTTTCACACTTCTTAATATTAGTTCTATTTTATGCTACCATTGTACCTAGGATTTTTATTTCATTAATCTCCTAACCAAAATACATAAACTATTGATTTTTTGTGCATTAATTTTACATCTTATCACAATACATCAATATATCCCAAAGCACATAGACATATTATGCCTATTCATAACTGAGTAAATGGAAATTTGGAAGATTTCAAGGTCACCCAAGATGTATCCCTAGCCTAAATGCTAGAAATTCTAGTCATTCTTAAAATCCTATTAAAGAATTCATTAGTGCTAGCTTTAAGGGTAAAGAAAGTTTAATGATCAGAGTGCTTTTTGAAATGTTCCAATTAAATTATAAACAGGAAGGAAAATAACTGGTTTTATTATACAGCTTAAATCAGTTTTTATTAAAACTGAGTTAATATTTTAAATAGCTAATATTATTTTGAAAACAAAATGGCTGAATAAATTTTACATGCTTCAGACAGCGCAACACCAGGCTTACAACTATAACAGATATCATATTGAAAGAAATAAAGTTTACACACAGTGAGTGAGCAAACAGGTGAATAATACTAATAGGCTCCAGGCCATTTATCCATTAAAGTAATGAATGCCACCTCATATTCATTTGGTCAGGAAGAAAAATCTAAGCAGCTTCTGTCCACAAAGATCAATATTTCTTGCTGATTAATGAAATCAAATCACAAAAGCAAGCAACTTTTATTGATGGTTTTCTCTTAAACTACTAAATCTGCTTTCTGACAGGCAATGAAATAATAACACATAATATCAGAATCAGACTCCATGATCACCCACAGAAACTCACTGAAACCCAAATGAAGATAAAGACCCATATATGCCATTTGCTCGAATCCTTAAATAGTTAAAATTAGATCACTTTGGATGGTTATTTTTAGCCCAAACACATAAGCCAAAGAACACTGAATACAAATCAATTAAGTTGTCAGAAAACCTCTTCAACTCCGGCCCTATAATGTGAAAACTATGCTATGCAAAATTGCTGAGGTTAAAACTGCAACACCACTTTAGGAAGAACGTAATTTTTTTCATGCACATTAAAAGGAAAAATTTCAGATGTAGCAAATGTCCTTGAGTTCTTTATATAAACAGGTTTTGAATGTAGTAATGAGAAAGAAAGAGCCCAGTGGATTTATATGGCTAGAACTGTGGCTCACTTTAACATAATAATAACAATAACAACAACAACAACAACAACTTGTAAGGATACCTTCCCATTCACCTAATTCCATATCCACCTTCCACTTTTGTATTTAACAGTCTCAAGGCATTTTATCCTCCCTCACTGTATAGCACTTTAATCCCAACATATGTATTTATTTTTCTCTATAGTAACCTAATAAGAGTATATAACTTAGCCTCATTTTTCTTTTTTTGGAAGTATTTAGGGAATAACAATAAATAAAGCTTTGACAATTAAGATAATTTGACGCAGCTTTATTAAACTTTACTGAACTCCATCAAGCTCATTGTTTATAGGGCTGAAGATCTTAACACAACTCAAAAACCAATTTATACAGTGTCTGATACTATACCTGACTAGGTGAGTTCAAGTATAGTTTTTAGAACAGTCCAGAATCAGAAAATAGTAGTTATATAAGAAGTTTTAAAGGATTATGTAAAACCACAAAAAAATTGAACTTTAAAAACTATTAAGAACATATGATATTCAAAAGACAAGGAAAAACTGATAGCTTTGTAGTGCAAGATAAAGCTTTCCACCTGTTCTCTTTTACAGCCAAATGGACCTATGCCCATGATGGAAGATCCATCATTCCAAAATTTCAAACAGGCCTTTTTCCCCCCATAATCAGAAGCCTGTACAATAGTCAAAAACATATCTGACAAAACAGACCTTGTTTCATGTATTGCTGTTTACTCTTGAATGCATTTCACAGCTGGAATAAGTCTTTGTTTTACCAACTCTAGCCCACAAAAAAAGCTCACTTGTCAACCCACAAAGAAAATAACTCAAATTGCTTCTTTACAACTCAAGATTATAGAGTGGTGGCAACCCTTTTATCCACAGTACCTTAACAATGCCAATTTATTTCTGACTTTTACATTTTAAAGCATCCAAATCAAATGGTTTGGCAACTCTCAAATAAAAATTCCTGGTAAGCATTAAAAAAGTAAGAATCAAAAAGTGGTCCCTTATCACCAAGGTCATGCAGAAAAATGTAGGAGTTACCAACTGCTCAATGAGTAAGTGAATTTACATTAAAGGTTAATATATTCAGTCTTGCAGTTCAAGAATAAGCCATCTGGTTTCAAATGCAAAGTTGAAATGAGTCTATAAAAAGGTAAGGATTCTTGAAAACAGATAGCTCAGAAATCCACATCCAGCAATTTCAAACATATCACTGCTTCTTTTTTAGGAAAAAAAAAAGGCGTCTATAATTTATATCCAAACCTACCAAGTAAGCACTTGCCCTCTACACATCTATCACTGACAAACAGTGAATAAGGTGTCCCTATCTCTGGATTTCAATCTACCAAGAGTCATTGGCGTTTTAATGTGTCAGTACATCCGTCAGTTAGACCTATCTCTGCCCTAAGAAGAGAATTACATTCCTGGTCTCTCTTCCTCGCGCCACCTGTGGGCATCTCCCTCTCCAGGCCATGGCCATGCAGGGCTATGACAAAGAGGTAGGAGCCTGTGGCCTCACCTCCGTGACAACCCTGAAAAGCACTGCCCTTTTTCAACTTACCAGCAATCACTTGCTACTCTTGTAGCACCGCCATACATTCACCAAGTGCCACTTTCTTAACCTTGTGGAAACTCACCAAATAACTTCAAGTAAGGCCCAGAATTAAAGGTTAAAACAAAATCCGCTGGTCCCCCAATGCCCACTGTATCAGTTATCTGTTGCAATATAACAAGCCACTCTAAAACTTGGTGGCTCAAAACAAGTAAAAGCTACAACTTCTCACAATTCTGAAGGTAGAATGGGTGGTTCTTCTGTTCCATGCATTCTGACTGGGGTCACTCATGCAGCTGCATTTATCTGGTGGCTGAGCTGGGCTGGAACAATGAAGAAGACTTCACTCATGTGGCTGGGCCTTGGCACGATTACTGGGTGGGCAACTTGTTCTTTACTCCATGTGGCCTCTCCGTCCACATGACTCATATTCTACAGCATCTCCACAGCATTCTTCTCACTAATGGAATGACCTGGATTTACCTACATCATAGCAGCTGAGTTCCAGGAGAGCAAAGACAAAAGTTGCCACTCCCTTTAAAACCAGGTCCAGAAGTCACTCAGCATCAGTTCTTTCTCTACAGTGTCCTATTGGTGGAAGCAAGTCACAAGGCCAACGCAGCTCAAAGGTGGGGGTGGTGCAGGAGATGGATCCCACCTCTTGATGTGTGGACTAAAATGCACATACAGGAGACAGAGGAAATTTGGGGCAGCTATCCTTTGAAACTACCCACTACATACCAAGCACAACTTGAATGAAAATTCCTCTAAAGAAAGAAAAAAGGTTTCCTTAAATAATACAGTAACAAATGTCTACTTGTTAGTTCTTTGCTAGCATATGAAAGTCATTAATGATAGAAGAAAGAAATGGCAAGGGAAGTCAGCTTTTATTTAATGCTATGATATTTAGAAATCGGGACAGCATGACATGTTTCCTTTATTCTTAGTATGACTCAATACCATGATTACTAGAAATATCCCTGCAGTAACTGGTAAGAATTACACTGCTACATCAGTCCTTTCCCAACTTGGCTTGCTTTTGATGGTAATCATCCAATATTCTACTAAAGTAAACCCAGAGGTCCAGAAATCAGAACAGGCATGATGTAAAGGAATCAGAGCACCTTCCCCAAATGTACAAGTCAGATAGGCTGTCTGTAACTGCACTGGTAGCTGTGTTAATACTGAGCTAACACAGTTTTCATTGCCCAGAAATTGAGTATTCTCAGGGTGTAGGCATGTTTGGAAAGAAAATGGTGCTATGATATCAGTTCTCGGTTTTGAGCACCACTTCAAATTTACAACCAAAATATGAGGCTATTTTTCCCCCAATAACCTCGTATCCAATGTCCGGGAGATAGAAGGAAAAAGGGATCAAAATAAAAACAGAGACCCTCCTAGAGATAAAAGAAGAAGAGGAGCTACCTGCCTAAAGAACTGTTTCTATACAGTAAAATCCTGACTAGCCCCTACAGCCTTTCTCTTTAAAAGAATTAACAGTAATTGGACCATGGTGGCAATATCGCTACAATACTGAACAAGCCCACAACACAAGCAAGGAAGCTGTCAGGTCACTGTTGCCCCATGACTCATTCACTCATTATTTCATTACCCAAACAGCAACTTCTAGCCTCTTGGGATACACCAATGAAAACAAATGAACGAAGTTCCCACACACATGAGGCTTATAATGAAAACTGGCCAGTTCACCCAAGTGTGAAGTCCTAGAAACCAGGTGAAAACTTGGGTATCAAGGAAGCAGGTGTGAGACAGACATAAAAATAAATAATAAACATGATAAATAAGTTACATTGTGTGTTAGAAATAAGAAGTGCTACTTTTGAAAAAGAAAAGTAGAGCAAGGGGAATCCAGACAGTTGGGCATTTGGGTAGGGGTGGGAAGAGGTGTCGGGAAATGAAGCCTTATTGGGAGGATGTCATTTGGGAAAAGACTCAAAGGATTTGAGAGAGTGAGCAAAGAGGATACCTAGTAAAAGTGAGGAAGACAAAGGAAAGAGCAAGAACATTCCTGTGTGGGGGCAAAAGCAGAGGCCAGTAAAGGTAGAATAATAAAAGCAAGGAGAAAAATAGGTAGAGGTAAGATCAGAGAAGTAACAGGGCACCTGGGAGGCTCAGCGTCTGACTTTGGCTCAGGTCACGATCTCGTGGTTGGTGAGTTTGAGCCCCATGTCAGGCTCTGTGCTGACAGCTCGGAGCCTGGAGTCTGCTTCAGATTCTGTGTCTCCCCCTCTCTCTGTCCCTCCCATACTTATGCTCTGTCTCTCTCTGTTTCTCAATAATAAATAAACGTTATAAAGAATTAAAAACAAACAAAAAAGAGTTTCTCTCTCAGAAACAAAAAAGAGTTCTCTACTCAGAGAAGAGTATGAGATCACGTAGGACCTTAAAGCCAATTAATTATTTTGACTTTCTCTGAGGAGAAAAGGGGACTACTGCAGGGTAGATACTGCTGAGGAAAGAGCACATGATCTGACCTATTTTTTAAAAAGATTACTCTAGGGATGCTGGGGTGGCTCAGTCCATTAAGTAGACAACTCTTGATTTCGGCTCAGGTCATAATCTCACCATCTGTGAGACTGAGCTCTGCATTGGGCTCTGCACTGATAGCACAGAGCATACTTGGGATTCTCTCTCTCAAAATAAATAAACATTAATTAATTAACTAATTAATTAATTAAAATAAAAAGATCACTCTGGCTGCTGTGTTAGGAACAGACTACTGAAGGGGGAAAGATGTGGTGGACGATGGTAGGAAGAGAGACAAATTAGGTTAGGATACTCTTACATAGAGTTATATAGACGAGAGTTCATAATGCTTTGAGCCAGACTTGTAGAATGAAGTGGTAAAAGTGATTGAAATTGAGTATATTTTGAAATTACAGTCAACAAGAATTCCTAATGGATTCAGAATAAGGTTTGAGTGAAATAGAGAAATAAAGAATGAGTGAATCACTTTTCATTTATCAACTCAAGTGATGAATGTGCCATCAAATGAAATAGGGAAGGCTGGCTGAGTGGGTTTGGAAGGCACAAGTTTTAGACCTGGTTTAAGATGTCTGTTAGGCATCCAAGGGAAGAAGTCAGGTCAGTACTTAAATACTGATGTCTGTACTTCAAGCTGGAGTCTGGGCTGGGGATATAAATTTGGGATTTGTGCACATGAAGGTGGTACATAAGCTATGAGAGTGGGTGCGCCTGCTGCGGGGGTGAACACACTGGGGCTCTGCAGCCATTAGAGCACAGAGAGGGCAGACAGCACCCGAGACTGAGAACTGCCCAGTTCACACAGCGTGAAGTCCTAGAAACCTTGTGTACAATTGGGTATCAAGGAAGCAGGTGTGAGCAACTGCGTAAAATGCTCTGAGAGGTCAAGTAAGAGGAACACTGAGAAACAGCCATTGAAAACCAAAGCAAAACCAAAACAAAACAAAACAAAAACATTATTTCACAAGCACAATGCCAAATTGTCCTGTGAGATAGTGTCTAATCATGTCCTGATAACTATAGAAATTTAAATTTTCTAGTCCCAAATTCTTCTACTTAAGGCTAAGGGGAAAGCTATTAAGTAAACTGGGTTTCTGCCAGATGCAAGTGAAAATGTTATTTTTTGATTCCTAAAATCAACATGGCATGACCATATGCCTTATGCTTAGTTACTTCAATAACAGCATTTCCTACAGTGCAGGACGCAGCCTGATTGTTAAGTTCAGACCCAAGGCACCAGTGCCCATCTGCTTGAAATCTCCTTTTCCCCAGTTTCCTTATCTATGGGAAATGATTTGGGTAAAAGAAAATAAAATCTTTAAAAAACAGAGATGATACAAGGCAAAAGCTAACCATGAACTGTGAGAGCAACACTGTGACATCCCAAAACTGAAAAAAAAAATAAAAAATAAAAACCACTGAGAAAAAAAGCTTAAATGCTATCTTTATTTCTTATTTTTAAGTTATCTTTTTTCCTTAAATCCTGTAACAGGCTACAAGCCATTAAAAAGAACTTATACACAGAAAAATATACTCTCAAAAAAGAATTTTACCACTGTCTAACTAACACCTATGTGTTACATATGGCAAGTATGTTAAGAATGTTACTGTTACTTTAACAAGGCTGTGAAGATGACCCTTAAAATGCCATGGTAACTTATTTTTCCCAGGATAGGAAAAGGAAGGAAGGAAGGAAGGAAGGAAGGAAGGAAGGAAGGAAGGAAGGAAGAAATCAAAATTATAAACTCTGTAGCATTTTATCACATTTCCCTAGATGCCACGATTTTCTACAAACCCATTACACTATCATCTTGTCATCCATCTTCCTGCTGCAAGAATAAAGTGTTCATTACTATACACATTAGCTATATTTCTAAAGAAGCAGTGTACAGGGGCGCCTGGGTGGCTCAGTCAGTTAAGCGTCGGACTTCAACTCAGGTCATGATCTCACGGTTCATGGGTTCGAGCCCGGCGATGGGCTCTGTGCTGACAGCTGAGAGCCTGGAGCCTGTTTCAGATTCTGTATCTCCCTCTCTCTGACCCTCCCCTGCTCAAGCTGTCTCTCTCTCTCACTCTCTCTCTCAAAAATAAACAAAAAATAAAGAAATAAAATAAAGAAACAGTGTACAAATAGAATAATATTTGCCTTATTATTGAGATTATGATTTTAGAATTCTGTTCACATTGAAGTGAGACATCCTTTAAAATTATCTTTCAAAATGACATAATCAATAATAAGATATTCATTGAATGCTAGTACATGTCAGACAGCAGTGCAGGCACTGCCAGTTCACTCTCCCTTACAAGGAGTTGTGACCTCTGTGCAGTGATAAACATATATGGGCCTGAGGGGCACCTGGGTGGCTCAGTTGGTTGAGTGTCCAACTTCGGCTCAGGTCATGATCTCACATTTTGTGATCTGGAGCCCCACACTGAGCTCGAGGGAGACACGGAATCTGAAGCAGGCTCCAGGCTCCGAACTGTCTCCCTCTGTCTCTTTATCTATCAAAAACAAAATAAACATTTAAAAAATTTTAAATATCTGTATCTATATATGACCCTGAAAAGTAAAAAAAAAAAAAAAAAAAAGAACTGGGTAACATTAGTAATAAGTAAGTGATACAGAAAATTAGTGTTATAGAGCCTTAAGGCTACAAAAGATGATTCCCAAAAGATACAGTCTAGACAGCATCCAAAAGGCAGTGAGTCTTCTCCAGGGCCATCCATAGGAGTAGGAATTGAACTTAAAGGGAAGAGAAAGGACAGGGCATGGACAATGGCAAAGAGATGATATTGTTCTACGTCAGTGACTAGATAAGACCAGTGAGGTGGAAAATTCAAACTGGAAGATAAAGATTGAAAAGGAAAGGAAACTAATAGCTACACGCTAAGGACTGCCCCAGTGTTATTCTCTCCCCCTTGTTCCTCTCTTCTCTCCCTACTCCTATCCCACCCTCTTGAATTAGCTATGGTCTTTGGAGTCAAAGAAACTTGAGTCCCAGTCAGTTATATTTCTCAATGTCTACATAATCTAAGAAAGTTATTTAATTATCTGGGCTTCAATTTCCTAATATGTAAGTGGTGACAATTATATCTACTAAAAAAAATCTAATTTTTTCAATAGTAATAATAATGCCTAGTATTGTGCTACATGCCATGCTCAGGTTATTTACATTGTCTCACTTAATCCTTACAGTTACCCTCCGGGTGCATGTTATTCCCTTTGTGCAGGTGAAAAAACTGATAAGCAAGTCAAATCACTTAGCCCAGATCATACAAGTAAAAATTAGCAAAGCCAGGAGAGATTAAAGGTATTACTAACCCCAAAGCCCCCTCATCTTTGGCCATTCTGATACATTAGTGATAATTAAATGCAAGACTTTATTACAATGCCTACAGACATAGCTACTGCTGATATCATTAGTCTCCAAAATTCCATAAGATGGTTCTTGTTTATTACTATTGGTTTGGTGTTATTATTGTTGTCATCATTCATGAGAAAATCAGTTGTTTGTTTTTTCTTAACTTAGCCCATGTGATGGGGCGCCTGGGTGGCTCAGTTGGTTAGGCATTCAAGTCTTGATTTCGGCTCCCAGTTGGTGGGAATGAGCCCTGCGATGGGCTCTACACTGTCAGCATGGAGCCTGCTTGGGATTTTCTCTCTTCCCCTCTCTCTCAAAATAAATAAATAAACATTTAAAAAAAAACACAAACTTAACCGATATGACTTTGCTGATAACTGACAGAATAAATGTTGGCTGAATTTGGGTTAACAAAGTTTTTAAATTTTGAATTGAGAAGTTTGTTCATTTTCCTTTATCCATGGAACACTATTGCAGTGTTGTGTTTTTTTTTTTTTTTTTTTTTTTGATGTAGAAATAAAATAATAAAGGCATTCATTTAGAGGGGTTAATCTGTTTCTTGAAGTTTTTACTTAACAGTCTCCTCACAAAATAAAAATTTTCAGTCTTTGGACCTCCTCAGTAGTCCACAAATCCCATAACATTTTATTGCATATGGTGGACACATTTCTTCCCACTAGTGGCTTCTCTCTAGCCTGGACTAAAAGCCCCTTAAAATTAGAACTCATTTCCTTTTTATCTTTGTATTTGGTAGACAAACAAATAGATGAATGAGATAAATAAATTCAAATGGAAGCACTTTTAGGAGACTACATGACAGCTTCAGGGACTTATGAACCCCATTAAAGTTTATACAAAATATGGACTGCATGAGATAAAGTGGATTTTCAAGAGAAACGTTCCACGGTTCTCATCAGATTCTCAGGAAGCTTCGGGGTTCATGAACATTAAGCACCATTAGACTCAAGGTAGGAAGATTGTTAAAAATAACTGAATTTGTATAGAAAAAAAGTTATATGGGACTAGATTAGTGCTATGGCAATAGATATGGAAAGAATATAGTAAGTGACATTCCATAAAGAAGTCCACAAAATTCAATACCTAAAAACAGTAGTTATTAGGTCTAATATTATACTAAATATAATAACGTACAATGTCATTGTCTATGGTTAGTTCCAGTAAGATGTGGCGTGGTATGACTTTTCCAAAGACCTGACTTTTTAAAATGTCTAGTAAGTGCTTAAAAACTTAAAATGCTTGTACTGCTTTCCTACAATAAATTTACACAATCTTTTAGCAAGTTTTATTCAACAAATATTCATTGAATACTGATTTGTGTGAAGTTCAAGAAATTAGAGACACAGAAAGAATAGAGATTTTCTCACTTTTGGCTAGAAATATGGTGTAATTTTACTTTAATGAAAAGGAAGCCATAGATTTTTAAAGTATACTTAATGTACAACTAATATGATGTGGCTTGAACTGTGTACAGTGCCATTCTAGTAAGATTGAGGCTATTGGTTCATCTCTGCATTGGGAGTTTAAGATTAATCATCATACTCTCTTGCTCTTATTTCCCTCCCTTCTCTCAGTATTTTTATATGAATTATATAAAGTTTTAGAGAATATTAAATGAGAAGTCAAAGAGAGGACTCCAAGTACAAAGACAGAGGAAGGGGACTGAAAAAAATAAGGGCCAGCCAACATTGCTGCTAGTTGGAAACTTACAGTGATATCCACATAAGAATTTCAAAGTATGGGGTGCCTGGGTGGCTCAGATGGTTAAGCCACTGACTTTGACTCAGGTCANTTTCTACTAATAGATAAATATTTTTCACCGATTTCTCTGTAGGTAAGTGCCAAAACAACTGGACATTTGCTTCCTTGGTTTAGTTCTGGTTATAAATTAACTAATTTAAGCTTTCCAAAAATAATCATGCATGTCGATGGTATGTGAAAAAAAATATTGAAATTCAAAGGCAAAGAAAACCTTACAAAAGTATTCAACATCTCTGTGGACTTAAAAAAAAAAAAAAAGAAAACTGAAGACAATGTGTGCTGGTACAATGACGGGCCTGCTCTACTCTTTATTACTATTTTTTTTTAATGTTCATTTCTGAAAGAGAGAGAAAGCATGAGTGGTGGAGAGGCAGAGAGAAAGAGANTGAGTTCAAGCCCTGAGTCAGGCTCTGTGCTGACAGCTCAGAGCCTGGAGCCTGCTTAGGATTCGGTGTCTCCCTCTCTCTCTGCCGTCCCCCGACCCAACTTGCACTCTGTCTGTCTCTCTCAAAATAAATAAAAATATTTTTAAAAAATTAAAAATAAAGAAAA
>NW_027533262.1:982125-1027372 GCF_008692635.1 Crocuta crocuta | reverse complement strand
TTAAAAAAAAAAAAAAAGAAAACTGAAGACAATGTGTGCTGGTACAATGACGGGCCTGCTCTACTCTTTATTACTATTTTTTTTTAATGTTCATTTCTGAAAGAGAGAGAAAGCATGAGTGGTGGAGAGGCAGAGAGAAAGAGAGAGACAAAATCTGAAGCAGGCTCCAGGCTCTGAACTGTCAGCACAGAGCCCAACATGTGACTCAAACTCACAAACCGCAAGGTTACGACGTGAGCTGAAGTGGGAGGCTTAATGGACTGAGCCACGTAGGAGCCCCAGGCCTGTTCTACTCTTGACTCAGAAGCAGGTACTAGGGTCTCAGTGTTGCTCCTGCAAGATAACAGGGACTAAACATGCCCCTAGTGAGATAATACAACAAAGTCAGAGTTACTGCTTGAAATTAGGGGCAAGAGTGTGGTAACCCCTACAGCTTGTTCTTGAAGGGGTGCAGCTTTATAAGAAGCTCTAGGCCTCGAGAGGCAGAAGAACAGCACAGCCTCATCAAAGTCAAGCCAAGCCTTGCTGGTCAGTGGCTGAGTCTACATTATTGCTTCTAGACAGTGACCTCAGTACCATTAAAAGATTGGATCTTAAACACCAGAGGGCTGGCAGGAAACAACTGTAAAAATAACAGAGTAGGAGGGATGATCCAGAGTAGAGACAGGAAAAAATAAACACAACACCTCCCATAAAAACTGGCCCTGCTGGGGCTCTTGGGTGGCTCAGTCGGTTAAGCATCCGACTTCGGCTCAGGTCATCGATCTCACTGTTTGTGAGTTCGAGCCCCAAGTCAGAGCCTGGAACCTGCTTCAGATTCCGTGTCTCCCTCTCTGCCCCTCCCCCATTTACACTCTGTCTCTCTGTCTCTCTCTCTCTCAAAAATAAATAAACACTAAAAAAAATGTTTTTAACTGATCCAGACAAACAATAGTTTCTGTTTTTCTTAACATATTTAATAATAATTAATATAATAATATATAATTAATAATTAAGATATTTCTGTATATATTTAAGTGGTACTATAGCTAAGACTTTCAAATAAGTATATATAGGCTGTCCAAAGAGATCTATTAAAGAAAAACTTGCATGAAAAATGATATTATAAAACAAAAAAGGGAAAAGGAACTACAATGGACAGAGATAAATTAGAAATTGGAAACTTTAAAAAGTACATAAATTAGAAATCTTATAAATAAAAAATAGTGTTGTGAAAAAAGTTTTTAATTTAATAGATTAGATATCTTAGACTGGACACCACTGACAAGGGACTTTATGTTTTAGATGTGAATACTGTAGAAATTGCACAGAATATGACCTAGGAACAAAGGCATTTTTTTAAAAGAAAGAATAACTGGGGCACCTGAGTGGCTCAGTTATTTAAGTGTCCGACTTCAGCCCAGGTCATGATCTCGTGGTTGGTGAGTTCTGGCCCCGCATCAGGCTCTGTGCTGACAGCTCAGAGCCTGGAGCCAGCTTCTGATTCTGTATCCCCTTCTCTCTCTGACTCTCCTCAACTTGTACTCTGTCTCTCTCATTCCCTCAAAAATTAATAAATATTTTTTAAGTTTTTTGATAAAAGAAATGAAAGAATAATCAATAAATATGTAATGTAAATTGAGAATCTCCAACATACATATAAGAGAAGTTGCAGAAGAAAAGTATGTAGACTATAGGAGCAGAAATATTTGAAGAAGCAATAGCTAATAAATTTTCAAATATGTAAAAAGTATATGTATCTTTAGATCACAAATGTACTCCAAGTACAAAGCATAATAAATAAATTCACATCCTAATGCATCACAGTGAAACTGAAATAACATCAAGAATGAGAACTTATCAACAACATATCCAAGTAATATATTAGACATTTTTACCTGTATTATAATTTATATTTTTTAATCTCTCCATAATATTGTTCTATTCCCTCCTCTTTATTCTCTTATCCTTCTCTGATTTAATCTTCTCCACTGTAACCTTTTGAGGTTTAATTTATAATGTGGAACATATATTATTATTTAATTAATATATTATCTCATAAGGACAGAGACCCAGTACTCTTTCTCACACTTGTAACTCCAATGCCTAGAAATAAGTACCTGATACACAGTTCTTGTGCTCAACAATGTTTAATTGAAGAAAAAATAAACAGTCTGTGAAATTAAGTGACTTCCCTACATTTGACAGCCAATGTGGAACTGGCCAACTTGTTGACTAGTAACTCATTTAGATTTCACCACAGACTCTAAATCTCGATGCTATTTTTATACAGGCTACTGATCAACCATTTTTTCCTTCTTCCATTTCTGGCCAGTGGTTTTTTTAGATAAAAGTTACAATTCATCTGGTTTTTATTTAACTCAGTCTGACTTTTTGGCTCCTTATTTTGTCATTCAACATGTTATTATCACTCACAAATTTAAGTAATCCTCAAATTTATTGCACATATGTTTATATCTTATACAGGTTACTGGGACAAATATACATCTGAGTAATGAGAGAACAGCATCAGAAATAAGCAAGTCAAGAAAAGATGATGATATGAGGACATAAGTACAACTCAAAAATTTTTAAGGTATATGAGCAAAGTCGTTTATTGGTACAGCTCTCAAAGATACTATGTAACATCACAGAAAAGCACATTACACATATAAAAATGGTAGAGGACAATGATGAGGAAAAGCAACACACCACGGCATCTGAAAAGATGATATCTCTTTGGTGAGTATACAGAAATTTCATGGAGCAGGTGACTATTTTGAGGGTCTTGAAGGAGTAGTAGCATTTTGATGACAGGATATGGGAGTATTTAGAATACCAGCCCAAGAAACAAGAATGAACAAACAAATGGAAGCAGAAAAATATGGGAATATTTAAAATGCAGCAATCTCTTAACTTAGTTTTCAGGATAGGATGCATGTTGAAAAGTAATGAAAACGAAGACTGGAAAGATGACTTGAGGATATATGATACAGAGCCTTGAATGTTATACTGGAGACCTTGTATATCATTTAGTAGGCAACAAGGAACTATCAAATATTTTTTAAAAGAGAAACTATATTATGTCAAAGATATACATTTTGGAGTTTGAATATGATGAGTTAGTATTTCTATCCATGAATTTAAGGGTTGGCAGAATATCTAGGAGGAAATGCACAGCTGAAAAAGAAAGATGGCACTCAAGAGGGGAGTTGGAGCTAGGGATCATGATTAACATCTTGGTAGTGAATAGGGACAAAGACAAATGTAAAACACATTAGCTTCTGTTCTGGAAGCTGTCCACTGTGGCCCTAACTTGTCAATAAAAGTGATGTTCCTGTTAAAAAAAAAATTGCTCTCTGCCTTAGCGCCATCTTCTTGGAAACCTCCACTCCATAAGAGCTAAGTGGAGGAAGAAGTGAATGTGCAGGCTGAAGCGTAAAAGAAGAAAGATGAGGCAGAGGTCCAAGTAAACCGCTAGCTTGTGCACCCATGGAGCCACAGGAGCAGAAATTCAGGAAAGCCAGAGGCCAGGGACACTAGTACCAATTGTTGGACTGTATGCCTACTTTCTAGAGCTTGATTCAGTGGATCTAGAACATCCATCGCCATCTGATCGCAACGACCACCTTTGAGAGACTTGCCTTCTGTTCATACCAGAAGTCCCTTTTGGTCCATTGCTCTGGACCTGTGACTTTCGGGACTAATTCTGTTTCCATTTGTGGCTGAATGTAACAACATGTACAATAAACCCTCTCTTCTGCTGTCTTAGCTGAAGAAAAAAAAATGAAAAAAAAAAAAGATCCAATCAATGAGCTTGGGGTGGTCAACAATGATGAGTGCTTCATCAAGAAGAAATAAGTTAAGAAAAAGATCCTGGATTCTACCTTTAGATGTTCTTCGATGATAAATATCAGTAGCAGTAGAATGGTAAGGGCAAGAGCCTGAATAGTTGACAAAATAAATTAAACTGTAAAATAGGAGAAAAAGCCAATGTCCTATGGAAAGGTCTGGTAGCTGATGGGGTACAGTAGTAAAGTTAAGTGGCAGTTACTTAAGACAGAGGAATCTTGAGCATTTTTTGACACAGTGGGAACAATTAGGGCTCTTCTCTTTGTGCTAATATCACAAACTCTCAAAGTATTCATTCTTCTGTCTCATAATGACTATTTACTTCTCATTCCTCCTCTAGAGTGTAAGTTAAATAAGTAGAGATGCTGTGTTGTTCACCAGGAACAACTACAGAAGACACTCAATACAAATATCCAAAAATCAAAAAAACCTTTAAAAAGGTTTAAAAATGGTATAAAGGGAAATAAAATTGATATAACAAGGTCCTGGATGATGTGTGAAGGACTAGAGTCAGGAAACAGGATGAAGGGTTAACCTTGACTAATAATAGTAGTTTATTATCTAAATATCACCAGTGAAAAGAGTCATGTCATAAAGACTGTTGATATAGAAAATACTAATCCTATACAAGCAGTATATATTCCTTCTAAAGTAGAACCCTAGTGCTCTAAGAGTTGTAATTGTACTAGAAACACCTCATATTCTGTTTTCAGTTTTGAAGCACCCACTCAAAATAGTTTATGTGATCACAAATAATGGGGTGGGGTTTTTTTTTTTTTGCTTTTTTTACTTTTTTTTTTTTTTTGAGAGAGAGNGCTTTTTTTATTTTTTTTTTTTTTTTGAGAGAGAGAGAGAAAGAGAGAGAGAGAGAGCGAGAGCACCTGCCTGATGTGGAGCCAAACTAACAAACCATGAGATCACATCCTAAGCCAAAGTTGACACTCAACTGACTAAGCCACCCAGGGGCCCCACAAATAACATATTTTTTAAATTATTTATTTTTGAGAGAAAGAGAAGCAGGGGGTGGGCAGACAAAGGGACAGAAGATCTGAAGTGGGCTCTGCTCTGATTGAACTCATGAACCTCAAATTCATGAACTGTGAGATCATTATCTGAGCCAAATTTGGACACTTAACCAACTGAACCACCAGGCTCCCCAATAATACTTTTAATTATAAATAAATAAGCTTGAAAGTGAAAGCAAAAAAAAAGTTAATCCAGGCTCAAAGAGGAAAAGCTGGGAAATCTGAGAAACCTTTGACAAGCCAGAAGGGAAAGGAAACCCAAGTGGTGCAGAAGCTACAGAAAAAAACTCAAGTGAATATTCACCATCTCTATACCATCTCCGCTGGCCCGTTTGCCTTCCTCCTCAACCCCAAGTACTTCTGGCCATGTGAGAATAAAGACGCACGTATATGGGTATCCATACCTCAAATCCACATGACTTTCCAGGTTGTTCTGTGGTATCAGTTGGAAGCTGTACTTTTAGAATTTCAGAAAAAAAAAATGGAAAAAAAGGCATCTCTGTGCCTTCCAGGAGTTGTTTGGGCCCCAAAGCAGCCACATGGTGAGAACCTGTCTCTTGAAAGGTATGAAGATAGAATCTATGTTGATGTCTAGCAGTTTTGTGTGAGGTCAAAATGACTGAGTAACAATGTTTTCTATTCCAAGTTACCCAGTGAACAGACTTCAGCAAAATAACTTTTATATAAGATGCCCTTACTTTCAGTTCCTATAATTGCAAATGTGAACAATGTTGGGGAGGTGGTCCCAATGAACAATGAAAGCTGTAAGGAAGTAATGGTGTTTCTTCTGATTTCCCAATTAAAAGGAGACTCCATAAGAGGAACATAAAATATGTGTATGCCCATTACGCATGTTATCAACTTCTGAACTTATTCACCTGCAGAGGCAGAACCTCAGATGGGAAGTGATTTGCTACACAGGCACATACGGGGATAGCTCAGTGGTAGAGCATCTGACTGCTGTATAGGCATACACACAGTGCCAGGAGCAGAATGTACCATCCTTGAATTTTCAATCCATTTCTGAGACTTGAGCCATTAGAGCATAATTATTTTACTCTCTGATTTATCTAGAGAGATTTTTATTGTACTTATATTGTATTTCTTTTTAATGTTTCTCTTTACACCCAAGCAATCTGTCTTCTAAAACCTCTTTGGCCCTTACAATTACCTTCCTTCTCAGTGTGATGCCATCCTCTCCACAGCCCTCCCAAGAGGCAGTAGGCTAGGTTAGTCACAACTCTGTAGGGACTTTCAGGTTTTAGAGGGAGGTGATTTCTCATGTAAAGGCAAACCATTACACTGGTTTTATACACTCCTAGAGCACTAATCACCCTAGAGTTCTGGTCCCAGAAGAACAGATGTATTTCTCCAGCCTAGCACCAAAATTACTCTTTTGGTAACCTTTAATACTGCTGAAGGAATAAAGCTCCACAATGGAAAGAAAGACAAAATAACATGCCAGTACAACCACAGAAAGCGTCAGCAGTAAGTATGAAACTTCCTTTTCTTATTTCTTTTCATTTTGTGACATATTCTGCAAACACTAATAAGTGTCCCTTCTTCTCTCTCTAAAAATAGAATCCCTTTTTGTAAGAGAGGAAAATACTGAAACAGGGAGAATGCTTTGCTGTGATTTAGTCAAGCCAGGTCATTCGCACTTCATCATACCAAACTGTGTTTGCACATCAGAACACAGAATCATAAATTCAATGGTCAGCACGGCACTGACGAGTGATCTAGTCCAACACACTACTGCAGGCAACAGGAGCACACCCAAATCACCTCAGAAGAGTTTTTAATGACCCTAAAGAAAGAGATACCTACCTTCTCATATTTAACAATGCTGAGGTTTTTTAAAAAGAAAAACCAAGGCCTTTATATTTAACCTAAATGTCTTAAGGTGCAATGGTACAATAGCATGAGTTTTGTTTTATTTCACAACATATTGCTAATTTTTAATGATATATTTGATAACTATGGTGGCAATAGTAAAATTGCATATGTATAATGTATGTAAATCACAATTTATATAGCCTTTTATTTCCAAATATTTAATACTGCCTCTTAAAATTAACAGATCAGGGATGCCTGAGTGGCTCAGTCAGTTAGGCGTCCAACTTCGGCTCAGGTCATGATCTCAGGGTTTGTCAGTTCAAGCCCTGTGTCAGGCTCTGTGCTGACAGCTAGCTCAGAGCCTAGAGCCTGCTTCAATTCTGTATCTCCCTCTCTCTCTGACCTTCCCCTGCTCAAGCTATCTCTCTCTCTCTCTCAGAAATAAATAAAAACATTAAAAAAATAACAGATCATTGGTTAGGGTGATATAAACAAACAGCATGAACTAAGTTTCCCACACAACATGCTGTTACATAAAACCTGGAGAAAGTAATTCTAAAGGCAACTTTGTATCTTAGAAATAGTTATATTTAGTGGTAGAAGCAAAATCTGAATTAATTTAAAGATTGAACTGAGCAGTGACTAAAGAATAATTTTCTCTCCATCGTGTAAGACTTGGACAATTTTTCCTTTTAAATGGATTATGTAAGTGAATTATAGTTTCTAAAAGGAGTATTGTGTTTTCACAAAGATGTTTTCCACAGACATGAAAATTTTAGTAGGCAATTACTTAAGTTCTTTTTCTTAACTTTAAATCTCTTTGAGTTTGTATTCCCTGATATTTACAGCTTAAAGTTCCCAGATTGCACATTCCAGAATTAGTATTACTTTTCTAAAATCACCAATAGCTTTCTTGTTACAACAATGGAAATAATATACTTTTTTATTAAAATTCCCTATCCATGCTTGTGCCAACATTTCCAAGGTCACTCTGGCCAGAGGATGCAGGGAAGTGACAAAGCTGGTGACAGATAGAGGCCATGGCTTTCCAGGAAAAGTTCACACAAGACTTCAGAGGACTTCAAAATTCCTATGGGTCACTTTATTTGTCGTTGAAAAAAAGAATCAGAGTAATTGCTAGGTCACAGTACACACAGGTTGTTCAAGGACCTTCTCTAAATTCTGTTACAGTCTAGAATCGTATATGCAATCTTCCGCCCAAGGGGACTGTGGATAAAATTCAAGGGATCAATGAATATAGGTTGGAAAAAGTACCATTTCTGTTTTTTACTGCCCCTTAACTAAAATTTAGCATTTCCTGAAATTATGAGTGTAGACAACAAACCACAATGGTATTAAAGTCCTTATGACTTTGTCACCAATAGCAATCATAGATATTTTCATAAAACATTATACTTGTTGCAAATATCCCAAAATACATGCTTCATTCCTGCTTGTCTCCATGTTAGTTATTATTATTATTAGAACCACAATGTTTAAATCTTTTGATGAATGCATTTAAATATTATTGATTTCTTTCATAATCCAGTGCATTTTATTTTAGGCATTACAACTTATTTTATGGAAATCAACTTTGAGCATGACAACAGGTGGAGCTTTGTTGAGCTGCTCCCCAGTGAAACTTTGAAAATTATTTTTAAAAAACAGTCATTCAAAGACTCTGGAAACAGTCCTACATGCAAACAGAAAATAAACAAATACCAACTTAATAAAACCTATGAAAATTCGGTAAGAAAGGCAAGAGTATGATACTTCAACCAAGTCTACTCCTTCTCCAGAATCAGCTTTTCTCAGCTCAGCAAGGCAGAGTGTCTACTCAAGGGCTCCCACTCACCCCAGGCCCCAGGTAGAGGCCTTTCTTCCCAGAAGGAGCAGAACTTCTGTGTTTCTCCTCCTACCTCTGGCTACCCAGCTGAGTACTAGTAAGAGGTGAGATCTCCCTTTTGTGTCCAAACCCTGCTCATGGAATGAGGCTCTGAATCGTGTATGGTACACTGAAAAAAGTGGCACCTCAATAGCTCTTTCTCAACTCAGAGGTGATGGTTGCACACTAGCAAAAGCAAGCCCAAGGGACCTAGGAATGCTGAACCCCCTTCACTGAGCCTCAGCTCCTAAAGCAGCAATGTCACATGGAGAAGCTTGCCGTTGCCCCAACACAAGCTCTAGACCCCTAGCTCGGAGATTTTGTTCATCAGGAGAAGCAGGCTATAAGAAACAGCTCCTAATTCCTTCCCAAAGAAACAAACTTGAGACAGAATATGGAGAAGTTTCACAAGAGGACTCTCAAGAAGAGCGGAGGGTGAAAAGCAGTGGGAGGAGAAGCGTGGATCCAATGAAGATACAACCTAGATTGTAAACTGGCTACTTTGTGTGAGAAAGAACCAAGGTCAGGAAACATCAGGAAACACTAACTTCAGGAACTATGAGGGGAAAAAAAAAAAAAAATTAAAAAAATAAAAAAAAGAAAGGGGCACCTGGGTGGCTTAGTCGGTTAAGCGTCCGACTTTCGCTTAGGTCATGATCTCGCGGTTCGTGGGTTCGAGTCCCGCGTCGGGCTCTGTGCTGACAGCCAGCTCAGAGCCTGGAGCCTGTTTCAGAGTCTGTGACTCCCTCTCTCTCTCTGACCCTCCCCTGCTCACGCTGTCTCTCTCTCTCTCCTAGAAATAAATAAATATTTTTTAAAAAATTAAATTAAAAAAAAAGGAAAGATGAAGGAGCCACAATTTAATTGTGTCACTTTATGGAGGAATTTATACCCCAGGACACTGCTGAAAATCCTAGAGCAATCAGTCAATTAGTGAAGTTTAACAGCTGAATGTGGTTAGGGAGTGAACAAGAGCCTTGCCAGGACCACNGGGGCGAGGGGGAGGAAGGGAGGAGGAGGGGAAGAGGAAAATATACCTCATTAAAATAATCCAAGCAATTACTAAAAATATAAGCAAATAACAAGAGTTGCAGGGGGCAAGGGGTGGAGGGTTGTTAGAGGGAGCTATACCCAGACTTGCTATACTTTATCAAAATATGCAGGTTCGAACAAAAAATTATGAGCGATGGAAAGAATTAGGCCAGGAAAAAAGCAGGCAACAGAACCTGCTTGTGAGTGACCAGATGTCACATATAAAATTTAAAAGATTTCAAAGTACCATTATAAATATATTCACAGAACTAAAGGAAAGAATAACTAAAGAAATAAAGGAAGGTATGATGGTAATGTTGCATTAAATAGAGAATACCTATAAAGATATAGAAATTGGGAAAAAGACCCAAATGGAAATTCTGTAAACAAAAAGTGTACTAACTGAAATTTAAAATTCACTACAGGGGCTCAACAGTAGATTTGAACTGACAGAGGAAATAATTAGTGAACCTGAAGATGGATTGTTAAGAGAATATTCAAGACAAAGAACAGAGAGAAAAAAGAATAAAGAAAAATGGAGCCTCAGATACATGTGGGCACCATTAAACACACAACATACTCCTAGACAGAAGTGCCAGAACAGGAGAGAGGAGAAGAAAAAACATTCAAAGAAATAATGGCTGAACACTAACCAAATGTACTGAAAAACAGTAACATAATATAGTAAATCCAGGAAGATAAATGCACTCTAAGTAGGAAGCTCCAAAGACACCCACAAACAATATATATTATAGTAAAAATGTTGAAAATCAAAGACAAGGAGAAAATCTTGAGATCAGCAAGAGGAAAATTCATTTTGAGGAATTCAGGTACCAGATCGGCATAGGGCCCAAGAACTCAGCAAGTTGGAGAGCCTCAGGTACAGTCATCTAGAATAAATTAAGTGGCCACAGGAGACAATGGGAGGGGGAAAAACCCCAGTTTTCAACATGCTTTTATCAAGGTGCTGCAGAAGAAAAAATGTTAATAATCAAAATAAAAACTAGGGTGGTTTGGTAGGGGGAATTGCTGGGTTAAACAAACTTAAGTAGACTTTGTTACAAGAGGATTTGTCCTGAATTTTAAAATGTCATTTGTGACTTTCAGGATAAGAGTCAAAATCACAAAATTTTTCAAATTGCTTTGACCATGAAAACCATTTTCGGAGTACCTCTCAAGGCTCCAGGTTTGAAGAGCACTTTGGGAAACGTTGACCTGAAGTTAATAAAACTGAGGGGTAGTGATAACTGCTGAGGTCACTTGGCATCTTTGTTTTCTCTATGTCTATACCAGGCACAACTTTCTCTTGAAAGGATACTTACTAGACTACTATCCATATTTTCAAGGACGTCCTAGGTCAAACGCTGTCTGAGGTTCCTGATAATACTGCTTGCAAAGGCCCTCAAATTGAAATCACCCTGAGGGTGACTGTGCCCTAGCCTGCTTTTTTCGATATGGGGATCACATTCTGTTAAAAATCTTTAGACTCTACATTAATGAGTGCAGAAAAGGACAACCACTGCTAACGGGCTTCTATGCATGGAAAATTCCTTCCCATTCCTGTTTCTAGTCTTAGGTGCTGGTTTATAATAACAACCTATCAAAATGTTGCATGCAGCTTCAAAAAAATGTAGTCATCATCTGAGAGCTATACTTAACATCAAATGCCAAGGCAGATTTATCAGCAGCTGAGGCCTGGAGCACAGCCAGTTTGCGCACTGAAGCTTTGCTCACTGTAACTCACCATCAGAGGGTGTATATTAGAGGAAGATGGACTCAAGCCAGATAGCAAAAAGCTGTGGCTCAGCAACTTGAATCAGGGTGACAGCAAACAAGGAGGACTGGAGGAGTGGCATAAAAGTATACAGAGACGACTTTAAGAAACATAATATTGCCGTTGCCTGTCAGAAAATAGCAATAGCAGCAGATAGGCCGAGCTCAGGGTGCCCAGAGAGGAGAAGTGGCTGGTTTGTTTTGTTTTGTTTTTACACAAATGCTTACAGCATCTAAGAGAAAATGGTGACTTACAAAAAGAACTAAACCTTATCTAAAATGCAAACAAAGAGATGAAAATTCACTTTGAAAATGGCCTTAGTCTAACCAAGTGTATCAATCAAATACAAATACTTTACATAGAAAACATGGTTACCGGGTGCCTGTGTGGCTCAGTTGGTTAAATGTCTGACTTCGGCTCAGGTCATGATCCCACAGTTTGTGAGTTCGAGCTCCGTTGTCAGACTCTGTGCTGACAGCTCAGAGCCTGGAGCCTGCTTCTGCTTCTGTCTGTCTGTCTCTCTCTCTCTCTCTCTCTCTCTCTCTCTCTGCCCCTCCCCCACTCATGCTCTGTCTCTGTCTCTCAAGAATGAATAAACGTTAAAAATTTTTTTTTAAAAAGAAAGAAAACATGGTTTCTACATATTCCATATCGCCATTGAGCTTTTCAGCTCTAATCCTAATAACAGTTGCACAAGCTTGTAAACCTCTTAATTAAATCCCATCCTGCAAGAAAGACTTTAAAATGATTCCTGTTTCCTTGATCAAAATAATTGTATTTCACTTTCCCTATTTAGACAGCCAACTGACAATCGACTGAATGAGTACAAGGAAAGTATTTTACTTTCCTAGAAAGTTGTGGATACGTTAGTAAGCATTAAATACTGGCTTTTTAATAGATTCACAAGAGGAAAGAGTAGAAATCTATCATAGGTATGGTGACCTTCCTATGGACAAGCCTCTTTCTGAGTAGAAAAAGAATCAAGTGACAGAAAAATCTTATCATGCATAAGACAAAACAAACCAACAACTACCAACAGCAACAACAAACATCTCAAGGAGCCAGAACAAGTTTGGATAAGAAGAGGGTTTGCAAGCAGGGAGAAAACCATCACAGATAAAGATAAAGAATATCTTGAGCTAAAAGATGACCAAGGGACAATCAGAAACCCAAGGATTATACAAGAATCTGTAAAAAAACCTGAAAGAGCTCACCTCTCAATTTGACATTTAAAATAATATAATAATATCTCCATATAATATATCCTGAGAGGCTACGCAACGGTTCAGTGTCCCACTCTTGATTGCAGCTTAAGTCATGATCTCACAGTTCATGAGATAGAGCCACAAATCAGGCTCTTCTTGGGATTCTCTTTCTCCTTCCCTCTCTCTCTTCTCTCTCTCTCTCTGCACTACCCCCATTTATGCTCTCTCTCCCTCTCTCTCAAAAACAAACTTTAAAAAATAAAAATAAAAATAGTATCTCATTTTAACAAATTCAGAAATACAAGCACATATGCACAGCACTGATGGGAGTACAAATTGCTACGCTGGTTCATAAGAGAAATTTAGTGATATGTTTTAAATGTTTAAAAGTGTTCAGGATTTTTGAGCATGCATTTCCACTTCAGAAATGTTTTTCTATCAAAATCCCAATTTTGTTTAATGGAAAAGTAAACAAGTGCCCTAAGGATGCCTGAAAGAACACTCTACAAAATAGCAAACGTGATTCTATCTGGGTGTTGAGGTAGCAGTTAAAATTTTATTTTCTGTTTTTCTCTTCTCTATTTTATTTGGAATTTTCTCTGCTAAATAGATAACAACTCTGTAATGCAGAAAATAAAATGCACTTACATAACAATTAAAAAGGGCATTGGAGTAAAACTACATGCAAATGTCAGGAAGACTTGATCATACTTCTATGTCTTTTCTAAAATATTCTATGGGTTCAGGGAGGCAAGAGTTAACTTCAGATGCATTTCTTCAAACTTTACAGTCAGGAACTAATAAAGGGAGACTCCTATTCAAAGTGAAGAAGGCAGACTATGAGAAGCAACAATTCCTCTGGGGTGGGGGATTCCAAAGCCAACATACCCTTACACAGGTAGAGCCTCCCTGCCTGACTCCTCCTGGGAAATACAAGAAAATTCAGAGTAGCAAGGAACTGTGTGATACAGACCAGAAACAGAATGGAGGAGAACAAGTATTGCCCTTGCTTTCCTGTCCTCTGTGCCTTCCAAAGCACTCCACATTTGGTCTATTATTCCTTATAGGTAAAGCCAGGGACATTGTTTTATAGGATCAAGAAAACGGGAAATTTCAAAAACAGAGTAATGCTCCTTTTTGTTAATCCAACAAAATTTCTTTTTCTAGTAATTTGTGAGACCCAGGAAGATAGAAGAAAGTCTGAGTTGTCTTTGTATCTTCAGTGCTTGGTACAGCACTTGGTTCAAGGGAGGTCTGATGAATGAATGAATGGATGGATGAACAAACGAACAAACGAATGAGTAAATAACAATTTGAATCCTTTCAATAAGACTCCAAAACCATCCCATTTTTTACAGGAGAGTGTCACTAACTTGTCAAACAAATGTCTTTGGAATAACATATAAATATACAAAATAAATTTATAGAAATATCTACTACTCCATTTTTATAGGTACTTGTGTTAAATTCAGCTCCTACCCCCATTCATCAGGCTCCTAATGCATCTATCATAAAGATGCCAGTTGCCACACTTCTCTGGGTATTTCAGGGCCTGTGCTTTATGATTGAATCATTTAAAAGAAACATTTTAGGTAGTTGACCCACAGTGAATTTAACAAGAGCTTGACACGCATCAGCAGTATCACTGCCAACTCATACACGGATGAAATTGGTGCTGACTGGGTGACAGTCTTTATTGCAGGACAGTGAGGGGCTTGAGGGCCTTTATTGTGAATGAGAATGACAGCACTTCAGAAAGGCCTGATGCAAATTCTTTGGCAGGTTATATAGCCACATACAAAAGTACTCTTGCTGCTGTCACATATCATCATTTTTCTTTAATGTCAAACTTGTATTACACTGCATAAAAAAGCTAAAGAAATTCTAGTCCTGATTGCATGTGAAATAACAAATTAAAAACTATTTCAATCCCAGGATGCCTTCGTGGCTTAGTTGGTGAAGCGTCCAACTTCAGCTCAGGTCATGATCTCATGGCTTGTGGGTATGACCCCCACGTCAGGCTGTGCTGACAGCTCGGAGCCTGGAGACTGCTTCAGATTCTGTGTCTCCCTCTATCTCTGCCCCTCCCTCTCTCCCCCCCCTCAAAAATAAATAAACGTTAAAAAACTTTTTTTAATTATTTCAATCCCAAGTCTAGACCATGATAAAAAAAGAAAAGAAAAGAAAAACCAAAAGTGGCTTCTGTTACATTCATGCTTGTGACCAAAAAAATGACTGGATTCCTTTATTAGCAACTATGTTCTTTTAAATTTAATCATTTCAATTGTTTAGCAATCAAACACTTGAACAATACCAGTGGAACTACAGTGCTGTGCTCCATTGTTTCCAAGAAAATTCATTCAAGGTCAAATTCATTATGAATTGAGTGAGTTAACTCCTTTCTAGATTCCTGCCTTCATTTTCTGCAAAAGGCCCTTCCCTTGTTTATTCTCAGTCTAAGCCTTCCCTGAGCCAACTGCTCTTCAGAACTCCATGAAACTTATTGTCTATCAGCCTGGACTTCTGTTTAGTGCCTCCTATTAGATTTTCTTGACACTATGTTGTGACCACTTACCTATTACCTGATTACTGCTTAACAATAGTTAAAACTCTCACTTAGGGGCATAACCATAACCCAGTTACTGCACTGAAAAACCTTATATCAGTTATCTCTAATCCTCACCATAGCCCACCAAGGCTGGTAATAGCATCGCTGAAGCTGAGAGAGCTGAGCAATTTGTCCTGGGAGATGATATACAGAAAAGCATGTGGCCTCAGAATTAAACAAATTGGAGGAGTCCTATCATTCACTAGGCATGTGATCCTAAGCAAGTTCACTTGACCTCTCTAAGCCTAAGCTTCTCATTAATAAAATAGGAATAACAAAATATAATTGGGAATTTAAGGGAAGAGGGAGCTGTACCCAATGCAGCCGAACCTTGAATGCCCATGCCACATAATGACTTTCTTGCCTGATTAAGAGAAAAGACAGTATTAGTAAACTTCTGTTCCTAAGATGGATTGCCTAGGACTGCTGCATTCTTCCATGTAAGATTCCTACATGTTTCTTTCAGGGAGAATGAATGATATATGCAAATCCCACACCCTGGTTTAGGCATACTTCACCCTAGAACATAACAGTTGTCCCAACCTACTTAAGCAAATGCTTTTTTTTTTTTATTCTTGTTTGAGCTGAGCAAAACAGCCATTAGGATTAAAACTTACAGTCTCAAAAAAATTTCTTCCTCAGCCACACCCTCTACCCTATGGACCTTCTGGAAAAGTTGTAAGTTGCTGGAGAAGGATGATCCAAGAATTTTCCACAGTAGTCCAGTGGTAAATTTTTGTATTGCCCTCTGATTTTCCACTGCAAACATTAGCATTTAACACAAGCTTGACACAAGATCCTCAGACACTTGAAATTGTTCACTTTCTAGGAGGGAACTAAAAGCTTTGAGAACTTCATTGAAAACACGGAATAAAAGGTCACATGAAAACTGTCCATTTTCTGTCCATTGCTATCCTGATATTTACTTCCTTTTGCAACTAATAGAACCAGAGTCTGGCCCAGAGAACTTTTGAGATCCCAAAGCAAAGGGCAAACCAAAATAATAAAAACCTTTCCTTGAGATCACATATATATATATATATAAATACACACACACACACACACACACACACACACACACGTATGTATATATATACACATATGTATATACACATATATACGAACACATATATATGAACACATGCCCTTTCTCTCTCTCTCTCTCAAAATAAATAAATAAATAAATAAACTTAAAACAAAAAAAGAAAACTTCTCACTGTTTGATTTCATCCCTCCTTCCTTTCTTTGCTCCTTCTCTCTCTCCCTTTTCCTTCTTTCCTTTCCTTGAAAAAAAAGGTTTGGAACGCATAAGGAAAATCCAAGACAACCTCAGTTATACAAAGAAATTAGCTGCACTAAGGCTGGGAATGCAACAAGAAATTCTGTGCTATAGCTTTGTCTTCCCTGTACTCTCCAGACACTCTTGCTGGTGACGAAGGCTAAAGAAAAAGAGAATTCATAGTAATGAGATTCTGAAGTAAAGGTACATCCCACTATAATCTAGCGTGTTAGAACTGGATACAGACTAATGCCCAGTGGCCAGATTTAGCAAATAAAAATACAGGATGCCTAGTTAAATTTATATTTCAGATAAACAACAAATATTTTATAGGATAGGTATGTTCCGTACAATACTTAGGGTCCATGCTATGGTCTGAATGCATTCCCCCTAAATTCGTATGTTGAAATCCTAAAACCCAGTGTGATGGTATGAGGATATGGGGCCATCGGACATGATTGGATGTTGAAGGCAGAAGCCTCATGAATGGCATTGATGCCTTTATAAAAGAGGCTCCAGAGAGCTGACAACATTGTGAGATAGATACTATTATTATCTCCTTTTTAAATAGGTAAGGAGGCTGAGTACCAAAAAGAAAATTAATTTGCCCATGTGACAGAAATGGCACAGCCTAGATTTGTATTTCACTACCTGCTTACTAAGCAAGTGATGGACTATTAGGTAAATCATGGTAAGTATTTATTGAATGCTAAGGACTTTATAAATATGTCATGTAATTTTTACAGTAGTCTCATGAAGTAGACACTATTATTACCAAAGGTTTTTTAAAAAACTATATGTTCTTTATAGGGGTAGAAATTGTTAGAAGCACTTTTAATAATACAATCTTACAATCACTGCAGCGGTGAGCAGCTCAGAGTATATGACTTTTCAAACACCAGAACTTATGCCAAGTTTACCTAAAGTTTACACTTTTAGAGCAAAGAAGACAGAGAGAAGTGGGAAAAGGAAAAAGAAACAAACCAGAGCAAGTTCATTTGTATGGTAAATGATTTGCAATTTGCATCAGGTGCAAATTTATATTCTATCAATATTTCCAACGGCAGTCATGTCTTATGATTCCATATTTTACAAATCTCAAAGTCTATACAACACAGCTGTTTATATAAATACACAGACACATATATACATACTTATACATATTTATAGAGTTTTATATATTTTATTATGTATTATATATGTATATATTCTGATACAAAGACAGTTCTGTATTAATCTGAGAGTGCTTTTATCTAGTTGGCTTTGGATGCCAGGAAATTTGGGGAGGGTGAACAGCCATGAGGAAGAAAAGAACGGAGGGGTGAGACTAGCTCATTGATAGTAGTACAGCCGGCAATGACCTTTAAGACCCAAAATGGGTCAGTTTCTGGACCAGAGTCAATATAGTCTACTGCCTCCGGATAAAAAAACTTCATGTGGACCTTAGAATCCACTTTTATTAAATCTTACTTCCTTCAGTTTTTGTGTGTTTATTTATTTTGAGAGAGAGAGAGAGATTGAACACAAGCAGGTGGGCGGCAGAGAGAGAAAAGAGAGAGAATTCCAAGCAGGCTCCACGCCACCAGTGCAGAGCCCAACTCAGGGCTCAAACCCAGGAACCATGAAATCATCAGCTGAGCTGAAATCAAGAGCCAGACACTGAATCAACTGAGCCACACAGGTGCCCCATCCAAACCTTTCTTAGCACATAAATATCTCACAACAAATAATGCTATCAAATTTCAAAATTTAATGTCATCATCTTCTATTTTATATTTTCTTCATGTCAATGACTTTTTTCTCTTAAGTTCCATATGATTTCAAAAGTCTCTGATATCTTAATAATGGGTCCAAATTGCAAATGTACTAATCATCATCTCTGGAACAGTGAGAAAGTGTCTCAAAAGACAAAAGTCACATGTGGCCATGTGTTTTGGGAACTACCAGGAACGAGGCCTCAGAATATGGGTTGAGATGGCAGTGTGTCCAAGTTTTAATTGACAAAACATTGGGCAGACCTAACACTATATACCTCTAAGAAGAAGGTTTCCTGAAGCCTTTCTAGTCTTGCACCCAGCTTCCAAAATTCAAGTTTCTTGAACCTCTGTCAATTTGGTCCTGACAGATACTTAAAGCAGCTCAATAATAATTGAAATATTCCTTACTGGTTAACGTTGTGATTAATTGTGAATCTTAAAAAAACAGTTTCTCATTTAAAATAAACCTTCTATTCAACATTTTGGTTAGAGGCCATTCTGTTTTCGAATTCTTGGTTACTGGAAGACATAGGTCTGTCCCTTTTACCTACCCATTCATAGACAATTATGGAAAATGCCATTTCGTGGATTCTGAGTGTGTAAAAATGCACAATTTTAAACAAAGATGTTTCACCAAAGCTTTCATTTTTATTAAATTAATTAAATAGTATACCCATTGTTTCTGTAAAACATAATGTTTAGACTACAAATGTAAAGCCCATCAGTGTCCTTCTAGGAATATAAACTATTGAATACTTTTCAGTTTAAAAGTATCTTTACTGTAACCATTTTTCTTTATATTTCCTTCAAAGTCATCCAAAATGCATTCTTCAGAATGGGTAAATCATCCCCTGGTATAACTAGGACTTGGTCATATGATTCATGCGGTTTTACACTGCTTGGGGAAGAAATCATTTAAAGTGCTGAGAATGGCTGAATGGAACATGGAACTCTAACATGGGAATTCTGGCTGCTGCTTTGAGTACTTAGGTCTCTGATTAATTGCTCAGATAAATAGATAGATATGCAATTACTTTGAGCCAAGACAATAGAAAAAAACCCTTTCTATCACCTGCTAAGGAACAATGAGTTATGCCCTCACAAACCTATTGTTACTCTTGGCCAATGCCTCCAACTTCAGGGTTGTTTTTTTTTTTAAAGAAATGAAATGTTGCTGAAGATGAGGTTTTAAATTTTTTATCAATTTTACCAAAAAAGGAAAAAAACTAAATAGAAGTTTTAAAGGCACTTCAAACTAATATTAGGATAATTCGCTTGCATTCCAGTTATCTTTACGGCAAGTTGGGAAGATTACCGGTTTTGAAATAAATCAGATATGGGTTCAGATCTGTCTCTTGGCTGACCTTGGGCAATGTCCATAAATGAGTCTAAGCCTCAATTTCTTCATCCATAAAATGCAAGTAAGAATACTTACCTGTAGTATTCCTCTAAGGACTAATTGAGATAAAGTACCTTGTCTACTTATGGGCATTACAAATATCCCTACACATATTTATAAGGTGCCTCTCTCCATGAAATAAATGCACCTAGAAAGTGGGTTTATCCCTAAATTTAAGAAAAGAAAGAAAATAAAAGAAAACTCACAAGGTTGAATGAATCTTCTATATTTGATAAAATTGCTTATTATATAATATCCACCTGATTTACTCTTCATGTTCAGTACTATCTGCCATGTGCCCAGAATCACTGGTATATTATAAATATTTACTAATGAAAAGAAACTGTTTCTCTATTCACAATACTTCTGACATCAAGTTTAGGGCATAGGGCCCCCACGTTAACCAATGTTTTAATTCTCTGAACACCAAGTAGGTTTTCTATACTTTAATTCAACTCTAACACTAACTACCTGGAGGAAGTGTCCAACTCTACAGGTTTAAGATCTCAGCCCCATAAGACTGCCCTCACTTTAAATGCTAGCTACAAGTAATGGGTCTCCCGAGTACTCACACTTCAGTCCAACTGGTCTACAAAATTGGAGGTTCCCATAATCACCCCCTCAGTTATAATAATTGCTAGAATGGCTCACAAAATTCAGAGAAACATTTACTTACATTTACTAGTTTATTATGAAAGATATTATAAAGGATAAAAATAGCCAGATGAAGGAGCATATTGGCAAGTCCAGAAAAGTCCAGAACACAGAAACTTCTCTCCCCATGAAGTTAAGATGGGCCACCTTCCTGGTATGTGGTTGTGTTTACCAACCCAGAATCCCTCTGAACCTTGCTGTTTATGGTTTTTAAGGAGCTTCCATTACTGCGGCTCCTGGGTGGCTCAGTTGGTTAAGTGTACAACTCTTGATTTCTGATCAGGACAAGACCTCACAGTTTGTGAGTTTGAGCCCTGCATCAGGCTCTGCCCTGACAGCAGGGAGCCTGCTTAGGATTCTCTCTCTCTTCCTTTCTCTCTCCGCCACTCCCCACCTCATGCTTGCTCATTCTCTGTCTCTCTCTCTCTTAAAATAAGTAAAGTTTTTTAAAAAACAGTATAAATATATAAATAAATAAAAGGAGGTTCCATTACTTAGTAATCATTGATTAAATCATTGGCCAATGGTAATTAGTTCAATCTCCAACCCATCTCCTCTCCCCAGAGGTCAGGGGATGGGGCTGAAAAGTCCAACTTTCTAAACATACCTTTGTCAGGGTGCCTGGGTGGCTCAGTCAGTTAAGAATCCAACTTCAGCTCAGGTCATGATCTTGCAGTCTGTAAGTTCAAGGTCCATGTCAGGCTATGTGCTGACAGCTCAGAGCCTGGAACCTGCTTCTGATTCTGTGTCTCCCTGTCTGCTCCCTCTCTGTGCGCGCTCTCTCTCTCTCTCTCTCTCTCTATATATATATATATATCTCAAAAATAAATAAACATTAAAAAAATCTTAAACATACTTTGGTCATTTTGGTGACCTGCCCCCATCCTGAAGCTAAGAAATTGAAGCCACCAGTCACCTCATTAGCACAAAAAGATACTAATATTTCTTAGAAAATTGAATGGGTTTTAGGACCTGTTTGCCAGGAATAGAGACAAAGATCAAATGTGTATATTTTTATTACATCGTATTATTATAACACCAACCCTGAGGAAGGGCCAGAGAATGTCAGGAGAAACGAAGGAGGAGCCAGCAAGCCAATGCCCTAGAGGGTAGCTTAGAAGAAGACAACACCTTTTCCCAAACAATTCCAAGTGTCTTGAGTTATACGAGCTTATACTTTTCAAGCAAGCAAGGTATAAGAGTAAAGGTTAAGGTCAAGCTGGAGATAGAGTAGGGTCTTGGCCTCTGAACTACTCCAAAAGCAAACTCAGCTGGTAGTATTTTCCTTTACACAGGATAAACTAAGTATGAATTATACATGCAATTCAATTCAATTCCAGAAATAATTATATCACCTATTAAGTGCAAAGATATTGTATGTTTCTCACATAAGCACATTTAAGGAGAGCTGGGCCATCTTTAAATTTTGACAGTTCTACAACTCCCAGATGTCCAAGGGAAAGTGGTAAGAGCATGATATTCCCTGAATGGATAATGGCCACTTGTCAGATCCTTGTACACAGCACACACTGACTGCATGCACTGAGCAGTAGTGTAAGATGGAGCGTGTTGATATCCTGCCCAGGGAGGGAGATCTAAATAACAATAATTTCATCTGTTTCTGGTCAATTCTTTTGACCATAAAGAACTCAAGTCACCTTGGGGTGAGGAGGAAGAGAATGAGTGGGAAGATAGGATTGTAAAACTAAATAAACTGAAATCAGAATTGAACTGTGGTCAAACATGGAGGCAATTCAGGGAATTGACCTTTCAATCATGTCCAAAGGTCATATGGTCTCATATTCCATCTCTGGGAAAATGTATTACGCCATATTTCAGTTCTTCCTAAATCCTCATGGTCCCAACCCTACCGCATAGTTTCCTTCTTTGCATCCTTTTCATTTCCTCCTCCATTTCTTAAGCTGAAGTATAGCTGACACACAATGTTACTTTAGTTTCAGGTAGACAACATAGTGATTTGACAACTCTATATGCTGTGCTCACCACAGTACTGTAGCTATTATACATTATTATAACACAATTGACTATATTCCCTATGCTGTACCTTTTATCCTTGTGATATATTCATTCCATAAATGGAAGCCTATATCTCCCACTCCTGTTCACCCATTTTGCCCATCCCTTACCCCACTTCCATCTAGTTACCATCAGTTTGTTCTCTGTATTTATAGGTCATTTTCTGCTTTTTGTTTATTCGTTTGTTTTGTTTCTTTTTAGATTCCACATATAAGGGAAATCATATGGTATTTGTCTATGTCTAACTTATTTCACTCAGCATAATACTCTCCGGGTCCATCCAGGGTATAGCAAATGGCAAGATTTCATCCCTTTTTGTGGTTGAGTAATATTCCATTGTCCTCCATTTTTAATTGCAAGGATTACCCATGTTTTCTAATGAAAATTACTAGGAGATAATCTGATGTTCCAAACTCTTCTCTTCCTGTCAATGTGACATAAAGGTTATTATCTAGACAGGCTGACTTGGGCCATGGCTGCTCAAGGTCAGCTGGCTGAAAGAGAGTGACTAGGGAGGGCAGGATTAATGGTCTACACCATACCATGGCCATGGCCTGTGTGCCAACAAGCTTGCTGACTGTGGTCTACACACCCCTGAAAAGTTAAGTGTAAACAAAAGAGCAGCATCTCCAGGCTCACCAAGTCTGATGCTGTGAACAATAACAGTTGTCAAAAGGTAGATAGGTTGGTAGACGGATTTGACTGATAATGTTTGAAAATTTCTTCTCCAAGTTCCACCACGAACTTTAGAATCACATTTAAATGTAAAGTCCAAAGTTTCAAAACACATGAAATTATTTAGAGCAAAATTAAATAAGGCTAGTACCCAATAATCTATTGGATTTAAAGTAGAAGAGTGGACCTGTTTTCCTTTTGAATTAGATAATATCAATTTGGTAAATGTATGAGCCAAAGTATTGAGTAAAGTTAGTTTTACAAGGCTTTTTAAGACTCCCCCCCACCCCATTCTCTAAAGGAAACCCAAAGTTTCCCAGATTGAGTAAATAAAATAAAATATGCAGTATTAGCTTAGTGTCAGCCACATAATAACTTGTTGACATCTCAAAATGGAGACGTCCATTTTGTTATTCTTTAAATGATAATGAAATGTGAATCTTAATAAAAACGACAATAGCAGTTACTTCCCATTTAGATGATGATGATGAAACAAATAAATGAGATAGGTAAATGGATTCCCAAGGAAATTAAAGTGAATGGAATCTGACACTTTGTCACTATTTTACTTGCCCACAGAAAGAGTGAGTATGATGCCAATGGCTAAAACAGGTTTTCTGAGGGGCACCTGGGTGGCTCAGTTGGTTAAGCGTCTGACTTCTGCTCAAGTCATGATCTCACAGTTCGTGGGTTTGAGCCCCACATCAGGCTCTGTGCTGACAGCTCAGAGCCTGGAGCCTGCTTCAGATTCTTTGTCTCCCTCTCTCTCTGCTCCTCCCACATTCATGCTCTGTTTCTCTCTGTCTCAAAATAAATAAACATTTAAAAATTTTTAATAAAAAAAAGAAACAGGTTTTTTGAGGAGAAAAGTATTACAAAAGAAATCCAGCTCAAGTCCGAGAAAGAGATGAAGGCATTCATTATATAGACTAAACAGCAGCTCTGCTGGTAGCTCGAAAATGGAAAAATATGGAGGTGGAGTTTTTATCACAGATTCCTTAAAGGTCAAGAGGAAGCAGGCAGTGAACAAGAACAGCTTAAAATTACACGAATGTTCCAAACATAAGAATTGGGAATGGGAAAGAGTAAGTTACCTTTTTTATTTTATTATTTCTAAACTACCATTTAAGAATTTTTTTATTGTTTACCTTATGGTATGAAGTTTGCTTCTTCTCCTACTCCCTTTTTCCCCTCTTTGTCTAGTTTCACAGTAGAATATTATATCATGTTTTCAGAATTAGTGCTAAATTACCACATCTTTATTGTAACCTAACACATATGCCAATTATCTTAGTTTCATTACAACCTCTAATTCCCAGGGCTGGGAGGCTGCCAAAGAAATCCGTTTTTGCTGTCTTCCTTTAGATTTGAAAGCAAATGTATTATTATTCATATTTGTATCTAAATGCATTAAATTCCCTTTATCATTGTATATACAACGAGTGATCATGACAGGTTCCTCAATGTAGCCCTAATAAGACCCAAGGCTTTAAAAGGGCTGATTATGGCTAATGATCTTAATTCCTTTCCATAACAAACACACTATCTGATGCATGTATCTTCCTTGCAAAATCGCTTGCTGTTACAAGTTGCTTTTTCTCTCTTACAATATTATCTTCCTTCCTTACCATTGCTTAAAGCACTGGACAACTAATCTTCACAATCCTAGGCTTTGATTTTTTCTGTGCCTTGAAAAAATTTTATCAATATCAATTTTATCAAATGAGGAAAAAAAGATCAAAAATAAACATTGTATTATTTATGCTTATAGTAAGTAACCTAGGCAGGGTGAGAAAAGAGAGCTGTCAATAACAGCAGCATGACTAATAACAACGGGAACCACAAATTTTTCACTGGCTTTTCATCCAGTACCTATAATTTTCTCTTTGGCAGATATTTATTTAATAAGATTTATTTAATTAGCAGGCAGTATTCATTAGATACAGGTATTACATATATTGCCATTTTCAGAGAAGTGAAGATAAAGTAGATAAAAGGGTGTAGAGAACATTCCAGAAAGATGGAAGAGCATGGGTAAAGACACATAGGCACTGAGGAGAGAGGCAGAATTCAGCCTTGCATGAACTGACAGATCATCTGATGCCACTACAGAGGTTAAGATGAGTGTAGGAAGTAGTAAGAAGAGATGAAAGGAAGCTGTCAAAGGAAGCACAGATACCAAGTTAAGGCATTTGAATTTTATCCTGTAGTGGAGAGGCTGGCAAATTTTTCTGTTAAAAGACAAATAGTGGGTATTTTAGGCATTGCCGGCCACCTTATGGTCTCTATCAAATATTCTTCTTTGTTTTTTGCTTTTTTACAACCATTTCAAAGTGTGAAAACTATTCTTAGTTCACAGGTGGGACAAAAACAGGCCAAGGTCTAGATGGGACTCATAGCCCTCAGTTTTCCAACCCCTGTTGTAATCAGTTGTTTATCTTGTCATATTGCCAGAAACTCCAGGCACTAGAGAGAGAAGAGGAAACCTGAAGAGTTACCTCAAAAAAGATGACAGAGCGGTAGTGAAGGAAAAGTTGGAGGTCTTAAAAAATTCTACTTCGTTGCCCAGAATGGCCACTAATGATATCATAATCCTCCCCCCCATTTTATTTTAGGTTTTGAACTTTGAGGTGACATAGAATAATATATTACTGAAAGTTTTGGGAAATAATACATACACAGGCATACATTCGGGTTTCTTATTATGATAACAAGTATTTTGATCTTTAGAATTAGTTGTTCTCCAGCTATCAAAGAAAGGCTTTGCTTTCAGAACCAGGTCACCATGCAGTGAGTGCAATGGCCTTTTGCATTATAATTCATAGCCTCCTTTGAAAAAGCTTCTGAGTAGAAATCCTATCAGAGCAATGTTTTATTCTTCCTACTTACTGTATCCACATCACAAAATAAAAAGTCTCAGACACAGTAATGAAGGGCTTAGCTACTGAAATTTTCAGGTATGCTCAGGGAACCTAAATTAGCTCACAACACATGCCAACAGCCAACGGGGGCATGTCCCCATGTGAAGAGCAAGCACCATACTTGTCTGGAAGATTCTCCATAGAAAATGGGGAAAAGAGTGTCCTCTGTATTCACAATTTTAGTCCTTGCCTTCAGTAGCCAGAAATGTGACCATTAGGTTGACTTAGATCTCCTCCCTATGGTGGGTCCAGCCAAGCGATAAAACCTGAAGTCTTTCTGTGTCTGAGGCACATCTTTTTGCTCTTCCTCTGCTTAACAATTTCAAGATTTATACTCAACTGGAGCATTAGGATACCTCAGTCTCTAACATGGCAGTTCTACCCAAAATGTCAATTAATGGTTTCACCAGTCCATTTACCTTGTTCAATGCGGGGCGTAGCTCTGATTTTTCCTGAAACTGATCTTTCACTGTGCATTTAACTAAATACCTGATGACGGTTGTTAATGCCATCATAAATGTATTCAACTTTTGACAACACTTTGAACTTAAACACGGTATTAAAACATTTTTTCTGGACCTTTTACCAAATGTCAGAGCCCTTACTGACCTTGCTAAATACAGCTGAGAAACACAAGAATCTTATACAAATATCTAATCTTTCTCAATAACCAAATGTGATGCTATTTTCATACTATTTGCAGTATTTTTTTAATAATTAGAAATTTTTTTTGAGAGAGAGAGCATGATGAGTGAGGGACAGAGAGAAAAGGGGAGGGGCAGAGAGAGAGGTGAAGAAAGAGAGTGCAGAGCCCAAAGTGGAGCTTGAGCTCACCCCATGTGGGGCTCAATCTCATAAGATTCTGACCTGAGCCAAAGCCAGATGATTAATAGACTGAGCCACCCAGGTACCCTGCAGTATTTATTTTCATGTTTATATACTTTACATATGAATTCAATTTTAACTGACTAAAATTTTCAATCAAACTAGAAGATATCTATCATATATTTCTGTATATTTGGGTGGAAACAAGAGTTAGAAAAAATACAGTGAAAATTTTAAAAGAACAAAAACACAGTTCAAAAACCGAGAAATGGGCAAAAATTAAGGAAATCATGCAATTAAAAATATGACAACTGTCCTGGAACATGACACAGTATATTTTGATAACCCAACTAACAATCATCACATACAATAAGATGCAGAAATGTTAAGTCTCATTAGTGTTTAAGTAGGCAAGTAGGTCTTTGAAAAATGGCCCTATCTATTCAAAAGTTTACATTCTTTGTTCAAACAACAAAACAGGGGTGCCTGGGTGGCTCAGTCAGTTAAATGTCGACTCTTGATTTTGGCTCAGGTCATGATCATGCGGTTTGTGAGAGCAAGTACCAAGTGGGGCTTTGGGCTGACAGTGCAGAGTCTGCTTGGGATGCTCTCTCTGCCCCTCCCCTGCCCAAACTCTCACTCTTTCTTTCTCTCTAAATAAATATGTAAAGTTTTTAATAAAATTTTTTTAAAAGTTGTAAAATACCTACTATACCAAGCACCAAACTAGATATGGATTACAAAAATGAATAGAGGATAATCTGTACCCTGCTATTATAGCCCAGTGGAAGAGAAAGTACCTGCAGATATAGTAAAATAGAAGAAATTACATAAAAATGATATACATAAGTTATTGGAATAACCTAAAGAGGGAAGAAAATAAAGCTTCAAAAAGGTGACCTTTGAAATAGTTCATTTGAAAGAGTTTTATAAACTGTGATTTACTACACTCATAAATTTCTTATCCCTCTGTTTATAATGAGAGGCATTCTGGACATTTTAGCCATGTGGGTTAAGCCATGCATGCTCCCTGAGCTGTCTACTGGGGCAGCTCTTGTGCAGAAACTGCTTTTGTCAGACCTCTTGATCACTCTAGGTGGAAACAGAGCCACGCCTGGAAAATAGGTCATGAACACACTGTGTAATGCGTTTTAAAAGTTTGGAAAGTATAATGGAATACTACTCAGTGATGAAAAATAATGAAATCTTGCCATTTGCAACAATATGGATGGAACTGCAGTGTATTATGCTAAAAGAAAGAAGTCAATCAGAGAAAAGACAAATATGACTTCCCTAATATGTGGAATGTAAGAAACACAACAGATGAACATAGGAGAAGGGAAGTGAAAATAAGATAAAAAAGAGAGAGGGAGGCAAACCAAACAATAAGAAACTCTTGAAAATAGAAAACAAACTGAGGTTGCTGGAGGGGAAGTGGAGGGGGTGGGACAGGTTAAATTAGCATTCAAGCAGTTTTCCATCATAAGCAAGTCAAGATAGCACAGCCTCAATATAGGTATGATGTTTAGTGATCCATCTTTTTAGCTGATAAGAAGCCAAGATTTAATTTATTCTCATTCACCTAGGATGGATCCTATGTTTGGTTCAAACCACACTCTAACACATACTGAGGCAGCCATGAGAAGACGATTTTCAGCCTAGAAACACCAGTGGGACTACAGTGGTTATCTAGTATAGGCATCACTCTGACCAGTGGTAAGAATACTACAGGTGTTGCTTAATATTTTTAGTATCATTACTGTAGCAATATGATCAGCCAAGACAAGTCATCTTCTTAACAATCAATATCATATGAAAAATTGTGGATAACATTTCCTATCAAGTTTTCTCTGGAGAACCTTAGCCCCTAATGATAAACATTCAAGGCTAATGATCTCTCATTTCTTCTGAGAATAGAGAGTTTTGTTTTATTATACCAGTTTATTTTCTGTCTGCCAACAAATGATTATTTCTCTCAAAGTGAAAATAACTTTCAAAAGATGTGAGCACCTCCAATGCATGAAGTTGATAAACGCAACAATCGGCTTCTAATTAAACATCAGTGGTCATGACACCAGTACACTGTTGTTCAATAAATTAATTTCTTATTAGGTACCATTCAGGATAGAAATCTTGAATGTTTTTATGTCTAAAAAGAACCTTGTAAGTGACAATTAAATCACACCTATATTTTCCATGCCACCATATAGTATCTTACTAACTGCTTTAAATCTCCTCTTATTATTACTCTTGTATAATAGTCTCTTACCTTTCAGCTCTTCTCACTCTGATTTTCAAGGTTATCATGCAATTTCCACTCCTTTATTTGGCTTGGCACTCGTAATTAATCTTGACTTGACAATTGTATGTATCTTCCCACTTTCTCTTTCCATTAGGTGAATATGGTCTCAAGTTCCAGGATCTTATCAAATAAGTGATATCTATGCATATACTATATGGATCATCTGATCTCAAATTTTCAGAATATATTTTTATCAGGTGTTTATTTTTTTCCAAATTATATATTTTTTTAAGTTTATTTACTTATTTATTTTGAAAGAGATGGCAGGGGGACTCGAGAGGGGGGAGGTAGAGGGAAAGAGAGAATCTCAAACCTTCTCCACACTGTCATGGACTCAGGGCTCAATCTCATGAAGCATGAGATCATGATCTGAGCCAAAATAAGAGTCTGACACTTAACTGACTGAGCCACCCAGGTGCCCCCCCCCCAAACTATATCTTAATTATCCACTTAAGAATACTAGGAACAAGTATGAGACATTTTGTTCAGTTATTCAAAGTTTTATAAAGTTTTCCGACAGCTCCAATTTTTATTGTTTCCAAAGAATTCAACTTGTTATTCTATGCATCATAGATAATTTTTTCTTAGTGTTCATTAAAATGATAGAATAGCTCTAATCTCTGCCTGTCTTCCATTTAAATAAAGAACTAAGTTATTTGGATCATATCTGCCATCACCTACAATGCTAAGACTCCATCATTTTGGCATTTTGAGTTATATTTATGGCAGTAAGAAAAAGTGGTAATGACTCACTCTGTTTTCTGTGGTTGTCAGATATTTCTATAGAAAGAAAAAAACACATTGCACTTTCATGTTGGACACTGTCATTTGCAAATACCACCAATCCTAGCAATTGACAGTGTTATGAAAGAAAAAATAAGTTTTTATCACAAATTATACTTCCTTTTCTTATACAGAAAAAAAATCAAAGAAATGGCAAAAATTCAATAATGACTCAGTGACAGAAGAGTGTTTAAGTCTCTACATACAAACTAATATGTCATCAACTGAAACCCATCTTCAGAGCTTACTGGATTTAAAAAAATAATGGGTGTAAATGTCAAGGCCTGAAAATTACTATGGTTGTATCTAACTGCTTGCTTTTTCATTTTGGCTGACATAGGAACTAAAAAACTCAGAAAATACTAATACTTTCTTCCAACAGCAAACTTTAACAGCATGAAAGTTGATGAGACATCTGACCTAAATCCTGTTTTGGGCAAAGTTCCATTAGAAACTCAGAGAAAATGCTAAGCATGAGCTTGAAGTCCTTGCTAATGACCCTTTAATGGAATTTTACATGTTGTTGTCACACTCCATATTGACAGATTTTGACAGCTTAATAATATCCTTGATGAATTCAGACTCATTTTATGCTGAAGACCTATGACTCTCTTATATAACTAATGAAGTAATTATTGCTCCTTCCTTTGCAGAGAAAGTCTTTACGTGGTACTGTGTGATATTATAAAATCCCATGCTGTGACCCACAATAGCATTCTGAAAATTCTCCCTCCTAGAATACCATTTGTTGAGTTTTCGATAAATAAGAAACAGCCAGTTAGGAAGGTATTTATTGCCAAAGCAAAGATAATAATTGCTAGTGTACGCAAAAATGTGCTATTTTAGAATTGCTAGCTTAGAAAATGCAGAAAGGTAGCTGAAATTGAAGGGGAAAGACTGAAACATTACTTACTGATATAAAATGTTTTTTTTTACAGAACTTTAGGAATATTGATCTTATATACTGAAAGTTAATTTAGCAAGTAAATTCAACTCCCCAGAAGCTTTCCCAAACTCAAGTGAAGCCACAATGTCCAATTAGAAATGATATTAGATTTCAACATTCAGCTTTCTTCATAAAAAAAAATTCTTTCCAATCCTTAGACTAGCTATGATATATAACCACCTATGTATTTGCTACATTAAAATAATACTATGAAGTAACCTCACATTTATATTTATTTATAGAAAAAAAATCATTCTGAAATAATTTTGTGAAGAAATTTAATCAACCAAACAGGTGAGCCTATGTATACTACAGTGCAAAAAACTGTTCCAATCTTGCCCCTTTGACTGAACTGTTGATTAATGTTATGACTGGAACTATTCTAGACCAATGAACACAACCTATTGATGTGAATAAACCATTCTAAGTATCATCCTAAGAAGCCAATTCAGAGAAAGATCTATGTTATCAGGTTCCACACTGTTCATCTGCCATTTTATTAGCTATTGGCTATAGGAAGTCGGTCAACCCTAAAACAAATTCCTCTGGAAGTTCAGGTCTGGTATATGGGAGGAAAAAAGCCAACTATTATAATGACTGTGATAATCATATATATAATACATTTTGGGTCTATAATAGAACAAGTTACAGAAAAACTGAAGAAAAAAAAGTGACGAACTTCAGAGCCCTATTCAACGTCACTAAGCCTGGGCTCAAAAATAACTGTAACAGAGCTCATGACCAAGCAACCAACAGCCACACCTGGGGATAGGAGGAGGGATTCGGATACTACACCAAACTATACTAAGCTTCACACACCAAAGATGGAAGGGGAAATGAAGGAGAAGGAAAGTCTCATTTATTTAGCAAATACTATATGTCAGGTCTATACTAAGACTGTCTTAATCCATAAAAAGCTGCCTTAATCAATGTTTAGAATGACCTTCCAAGAAAGGTAAGACTAGCCTTATTTTACAGATGAGGAAATAAGATCTCTCACCCAGGGGATCAGCTATGAAAGACTGAGCTGAAGCAGAAACCCAGCTGCCTTCATTCCAGAGCCATCCACTTTTTCACCAGTCTGTGCTAGGGGAATTTTCCTTGGATAGGGGAGAGTATGAGTTAGTGTCATCATTCTGTACATCCAATGCCCACCCAAATGTTGTCATAAGCTCTTTATCTATTGGTAGTTCCCCTGAGCCATGAATTTCTAGAAAGAAAAATGAATAACTTGCCTTTTGGTTACTTCATCTCTGACACCACTGTCGAACACTTTACTAGAGAATTTTTTTTCCCTGAAGCACCCAAGTATCGTTGCTCTACACCCAAATGTCACATAATACTAATGGGGTTATAAAATCAAGTACAAATGGAAAGGTCTTCTCTCTTAACACAACTAACTTAAGCATTATTACAAGCATAAGAATGAAAACATTTGGTGTTTTCTATTGAAGTAAAAAAAAATAGCTCTATTTTCACATTGCAACAGCTTCCCCATAATGCAAGGTCCATGAATGTGCCATCACTTATAAACAACTAGTTTAAAATGGTATAAGGATGACCTATATGATACCTGTAGGGTTGTAAAACTAACTAGCATATCAATTCAATGGCAGAATTTTTCTTTCCCAGTTTTATTGCATGATTCATATTCTGAAAGACCTAGATAAGTATAACTATAATGCTTCCCAGAGCAAGTTTTTATTTGTTAAAGTTTTTCTTTGAATCCAGCCAAGAAAAGGAAGTAATTAAATTTGATATAGTTTTGGGACCATGGCTAAAACTATTAAGCCCTGAAACTTCTCTTTAATGCCAAATCCACAATGCTAAACCACAGAGCCTGCCAGAGTACGTCTCTTTTAAAACAAGACTGGGCAGACCAGTACCCTTGAATTTCTCACTTTCCCCTTGACATTTCATCCCAATCACATCTCAGTATCCAATTAAATGCTTTCACTTACCATTAGAAGGACTGATTATTGCCAGCCTTTGCAACAGTGCTTATAGCTTCCTGACAGGCCGGCATCAGTTAATCCTAAGAAGGTCTACTCCAATTTGTCATAGTCCAAAAGGTTTGATATTCCTTGGATATAAATTCAAAACAGGAAAGCTTAAAACAGTCAGATGGCTGAGCTCAAAGTTGAGCACAGCTGGTATATGGGTGTATCATTATGGACAATCACTCAGAATCTGCTCTGGCAGTAGACAGGTGAAGTCTTGCTTCTCTGTGCCAGACACTTGGACAGGCACCAGCACAGCCTTTTCACTAAAGCTGCTTCTAACATCAGCATGCCTTCACCTCCTTTCAGAGGCTGCCATGACACCTCCCCTCATAAAGACATCCCAGAAACAAGTCCCTCCTGGTTGAGATCTTCAGCTAGATGTTCTTAAGCACTGGGGAAAGAATGTGCTGAAATCATAGTGCGTCACACAGTATGAAATTAGACCACTTAGAGCCAAGGCTGCAGCATTACTCCTTCATATTCATGAAGAGACTTTCTTTTACAGCATCTTTCAGGTACAGGTATTTTTCAAATAACATCTGTGTGCACAACCCTCCCACAAGGGGTACCAGTGAGAGGACGATCATCCAGATTTTATACACCAATAATGGCAAACAAAGCCCAAAGAAGAGAGCAAGGTTTTTATATTCCTTGTCCCTAGAGAGCTGGGGAAAGAATTCAGGTCTTCCAAGTCTTAGGAAACCTGCTTTCTGATAAATAGTGAACTGGCTTTGTTACTCATTAGAGAGCTTGTTTTAAGGGGGATACTCCTTTAAAAATCAATTAAATGCTTTTATGTCAATCTGAAGCATCTGAATCAGAAATGAAGACCATTAGGCGATATGCACTGTGCCTGTAGCACAAAGGAAGAAATTGGAGTTACCCGTCAGATCCAAATTTTGCTTAATTTTTACATTCTCTAAGTCTAGGCCTCTCTGCAGACTTTGGACTCAACAAATTGAGTCAATTTTCAAATCGGAGACATGATATTTAAGTCTTCCATGGACAGATATATAATAATCAATCATTTGTATAGTATAGTCTTTTAGCACTATTTTAAGTCTTATATGATATTTAAAGTATAATAAATCATCCAATAAGTTTTAGATACTTATAACAACATGCTGTTCTAATACATGTGCCAAAGTCAAAAGCGTGTCATTCCCACCCATCATACCATGGCTTCAGCCTTTTCTGCAACTTGGCATATAACATACATCTCAGTTGTTTTCCATAACTTGTTCATTCTCCTCAGAGAATTTATAATCAGAGAAAACTATAGGCAGAGACGCTGGCTATATCTCTGAATAAATATTCTTCCCTGACAAAGGAAAAGCCCTGGTCAAAGGCCTCAGAAAAACTTAATTTTAGTGCTTTCTTCCCAACTAAAAACCTTTCTGGACTAAATTTTGTAACTTTACTTGTAAGCCTCAAAGCCACATGAAAATAAAGAAAAGGGAGTGGTGAGCATTTATAATTCTATAAAATGATCCCAATACAGTGTCCTATCCCACTGCTGCCCGACTCTTCCCACCACCAACCCACCCCCCTTCTCGGGGCTGAACTCAGGCCATGCTGTCCCAGTGGGAGTGCGTGTCTATCCACACACACGTCCCCATTTCCATTCCACCAGTCACCGCATCCTGCAGACTGTGCCTGTGAAACATTTCTCAATTTTATCTCCTCTTCTCTAGCTCCACTTCATGTCTTTAGTTAACGCTACTTTCATCTCTGGCCTGGAAGACTGCAGTAGTTTTCTACCTATGGTCCCAGACTCCAAGCTCGTTCCTTCCATGAATTTTCTAGAGTAAAAATATGATCAAATTGACTCAGCTTAAAATCCTTCAGTCATTCCCCCTAACCTTCTGGAAGATAATGCTGAAAATTCTCACAGTGGAATCACAAGGCTTTCATTAAGTGGCTTGCAGTCCATTCCAGCCTTGTCCCTCTGTGTCCTTGGTTGCATCAGCCATACAATTACCCACCCTTTTCTCTGTCACATATCCTGTCTCTGTCTCCATGTCTCTGTCAGACATGCAGCTCTCGCTTTATAGGATGTGCCTCCATTCTCTCCCCTAGTGAAGCCATTCTCATCCCTCAAGACAGCTCAAACTTTAAATTCCCTCTGTCATTGGTACAATCTTTGTTTGCCTTTATCCCACCATATTAAAATTATTTATAGATTTTATTCATTCAATAAATATTTATATAGTCCCTTCTCTGTTCTAGCACCATAGATGTGCCTGAGCATCAAGTATAAGAAAAACAAACATAAACTCAGTTTTATGGGGTTTGCAGTTTAGTGGGGGAAAACAGACCTTAACCGAACGGTCATAAAAGTATATAGTTACAAACCGTTGTAAGTGTTATGGAAAAATAATAGAGGAATCAGAACCGAACAGGAGGACCCAATCAAGTCTTCAAAGTGAGGGAAGGCCTCCCTGAGAAAACCACTTTGACCAGCTTTTAAAGGAGGGGAGGGGGAAATAAGGGAGGGAGAAAATAAAGAAAGGAGGGAGAGAGGGAGAAATCCAATTAAGTTCAAGGGCATCCTAAATAGAAGAAAGAATGTGGCTAAGGACCCTGAAAGAGAAGGGAGTATGGGTCAGTCCTAGCCCATGTTGGTACATAGGATGTTTCTTGTCTCCAAAATAGGTCTTTGCTCTCTTCCCCAATTTAGGACTCTCTGGTAAAGTGAAAACATATTCTAGTTTAATACGGAGTTCACAGAATAAATGTTAAGTAAGTCAAATGATTAGGATAGAGACTTAACCATGATGTAATCAGTGTATACAGGCAATTCCTCTAAACTTAATACTGAACTCTTAGGATTCATCAATACCTTGCTGTAAACGGCACCAGCAAATTTCACTTGATCAGGACATTCCTACTCCAGTACGAAACTATTCTCCAGTTGCACATATGTAGGCTCAATGAATTTGAAGAAAAGTGGAATTTTTGTCTTGAATACTAAAAATCATCCAACCCTCAACTTTGTCTCAGTAGCACAAATCTGTTCTTATTCAGACAGATAGCATAGAATTGACACCTAGAAGGCTGCTTTAGAAAAGATCTAGCCCACACAGATATCACTAACTTATCACAACCATCATTCCTGAAGAGCATCCACTCAGCTTCAAAATCTTTCTCGTGGATCACCCCAATCAACTACTCTTAATAAACCAAAAATTTTTTAATTCACATTTTTCTAACTTTTTTTAATTAGACATTCCAGTTCTAATCCAACCTTCTGCCTTGAAATTGAACTCTGTTATCTATTAAAATATTTGCTGTCATAGTAACTTTCTAAATAAAATTTCATTTGTATTTTCACAAACAAATCCTGAGTCTTGATCTATATTACAATTAGTTGGAAGTGGTCAGTATCTGCTTTCGATTTGAACCACTCTGAAGAATAAAAATGATTCAAGGGCTCCAGAGGTTTGAGAGTAAGCATTAATCCACATCAGCATCTGTCTGTGGGTGAAAAAGAGGACAGAGGCTGCTCTTTGTTCACAAAGCAACAGCAGCATGGCCCTTTGCTCCCCTTATCTCTTCTTTTTTATTTTATTTATTTAGTTTTTAGTTTTTAGTAGTTTATTGTCAAGTTGGTTTCCATATAACACCCAGTGCTCATCCCAACAAGCGCCCTCCTCCATGCCCACCACCCCCCTTCCCCTCCCCCCCACTCCCATCAGCCCTCAGTTTGTTCTCAGAACTCAAGAGTCTCTCATGGTTTCCTCCCTCCTGCTCCCCAACTATTTTTCCCTTTCTTCTCCCCCATGGTTCTCCGTTAAGTTCCTCCTAATCCTCCTATATGTGCAAACATATGGTATCTATCCTTCTCTGCCTGATATATTTCGCTCAGCATAACACCCTTGTGTTCCATCCATGTTGCTACACATGGCCAGATATTCCTTCTCATTGTCGNGCTTTGTCAAAGATTAGTTGGCCATACATTTGTGGGTCCACTTCTGAGTTCTCAATTCTGTTCCATTGGTCTATGTATCTGTTTTTGTGCCAATACCATACTGTCTTGATGATGACAGCTTTGTAGTAGAGGCTAAAGTCTGGGATGGTGATGCCTCCCATTTTGGTTTTCTTCTTCAATATTATTTTGGCTATTCAGGGTCTTTTGTGGTTCCATACCAATTTGGGGATAGTTTGTTCTAGTTTTGAGAAGAATGCTGCTGCAATTTTGATCGGGATTGCACTGAATGTGTAGATTGCTTTGCGTAGTAATGACATTTTAACAATATTTATTCTTCCAATCCATGAGTATGGAATGTTTTTCCATTTCCCCTTATCTCTTCTTTTAATGAGCTAGCCCTAAATAAAAGCAGTGCATCTCAGAATATCCTGAAATAGGAGTTCTAGCTCCATATCAAGACAAGACAACTCAGAATCAGACTCCAAAAGAAGTCATACACAATCTGTTGGCATACATAAAATGTGTTTAATTATACTAGGAAGAGGACACATACTTAATGCTATTGGGCAGGGCTTCAACCACAGTTTGATCTGGTTTGGGGGAGGGAGTATGAAACACTTGAACCAGCTGAGACAGAGAGGCATCCGCTATAGAAGTCACCTTAAAAATAAAAATCGGTGATAAATCACTGGGATGAGAATTCACTCTATTTTGTTTTATCTTAGCTTTACCTTGAAAGTACTTTAGAGATATAACATCATTAGTCCTTCTACCTCTAGCCATGCCCTACTCCAACTCATTCTATGTACTATAATTAAAATGATTTTTGGGGCACTTGGGTGGCTCAGTTGGTTGAGTGCCAGCTCTTGATTTCAGCCCAGGCTGATCTCATGGTTCATTAGTTTGAGCCCCACATTGGGCTCTGCACTCACAGTTCGGAGCCTGTTGGGGATTCTCTCTCTCTGCCCCTTCCCCATTTGTGCATGTTTTCTTTCTTTCTTTCTCTCTTTCTCTCTCTCTATCTGTCTGTCTTTCTCTCAAAATAAATAAACTTCTTAAAAAGTAATTTTTTTAAATCACAAGATGATTTATACTCATCTTCATTTAAAATTCTTTACTGGATCCCTTTGCTGTCAGTAGAAAGTTAAACCATTTGATAAGGCTTATCACACTATTCATGATCTGAGCCCAGCTTATCTCTAGCCATCCATCCTCCTCCTGCTCTCTGCTCCCACCATATCCACTTTCAGTTCCTCAAAAATGATGCTGATGCCATCACTCTCTTCTTGACCTCTGCACAGGCTATTCCTTCTGCCAAGGAGACAGCACCACCATCCCCATTTCACCTACCCATCTCCAGCCTCTCTGTAAGGATCAAGTGATTTTTCACCTCTTCTGGGATGGGTTCTTGGATCTCTACGTTCAAATTCTTTGCCATGGCTACATGGCTCTATTGCTATCTGCACTTTCTCTACCACAGTACTTATGGTCTGTTGTGAGTGTTCAGTTAGTGGACTGTGCTCCCCACTACATTATAAGTCCATAATGCCAGAGAAATTGTCTGTCTTGCTCATCAAAGAACACCTAGGTCTTAGCATAAGGCTAGCCACATAAAATTTGATATGGAAATCACCAAAATTCAGATACCAAAACTTTTCTTCAATGAACAAATTAGTCAGATTCTCCACCTCATATAATTGCAGGAAATACAAAATCTATTTGGGTTTCCCACTAAGTATTTGTATAAGTGTCCAAAGAAACATACCATATGTTTCTCCAGTCATCCTGCTTCTCCCCTCAGCTTGTCTTCTCCCCAGACCATCAGTCTCTTTGTTGTTTCATATCTGCTTTTGGAGGTTACTTCTCCAAATCATTTGGCTCTCTACTGGTGTATTAGTTTTCTGTTGTTGCTTAACAAAGTACCACAAACTTGACAGCTTAAAACAACACCGTTTATTATCTCACAGCTTCTGTGGATTGGGATTCCACGTACAGACAACTGGTTCCTTCCTTTGTTCACTGTTGTCCCAGGCTGTGATTAAGGTGTCAGCTGGGGCTGCCATCTCATTTGAGGATCAAGATCCTTTTGCCAGCTCGCTGGTTCTTAGCCATATGTCTGAGATATTTACTGTCCTGCTAGCTGTTGGCCAGAGACAGCTCTCAGCTTCTGGAGGCTACCCCAAAGTCCTTGACACATGGGCCCCTCCTGTCACACTATGGCAGTTTACTTTGTCAAGACAACCAGGAGACTGTCCATTGCTGCTTATTGTCTCTTTTAAAGGCTCATCTGAACAGGTCATGATTGCTCATGTAATCAATGCATTAGCTACATTCATTACCTCTACAAAATCCCTTTGTCTTATAAAATAATATAATCGCAGGAGTTATATACCACAAAATCCACAGGTCCCACCCACACTCAAGGGAAAGGCATTATACAGGCATGAACACCAGGTAGCAGGATCATGGGAGATATCTTAGAATTCTGCCAACCATGCCGGGAAAGAGAAAAATTTCTTAGTTCAACAACTCATGGATATGAGTTGGCTATGGTGTTTAAAAGAAAACATTAACAAGTTGTTGAGTATAGCCAAAGGAATAGCAACTTAGAAAACTTAAAACTGAATCTGACAGTCAATGCACCTAGAATTCAAATGCTTAGGTTTCTATAGTACACCACCTTGCAGTAAAACCAATCTACTCAGCCACCAAGGAGGGCCTTTGAGAGTTTCTCCCCTTCCAGAATCTAGTAACCATAGTCTTAAGCAAACTGGGACCAGGATGAGGGAGAAGAATAAGTTTTCAACTTAACTTCAGGCTCTGGTCCAAATTCCAATGGTTAGAATAATCTGAAGAGGATAAACTCACTTCAGAAAACTCATTTTCATAAAAGGAAAAATTCTTAACCTGTTCACAGAAAGTAATACCTCTTCATTGTCTTGAATCTTTCCATTCTGGAACAGAATCTTGGCTCTACTTTTGCATAGCCAAAATCCCACTGAAATGCTTTTTTCCTTGGTGGAAGAAAAAATATAAACCTGAAGAAATCTGTTCCCAAATGTGGAATTCTAACTTTACCTGTATAACAGCTGGAAAAATAAACTACCAGAGCTTACAAGATAAAAGTTCCTCTCCACTTTGAACCAGTCAAGTTTTTAGAAAGATAAAGAGTTGACCTCATCTAGACTCATGCAGAGCACCTCATCATACAGGACTCTCAGGCCTGGGTAAACAGCCTCTCCTACGTGTTCCTTCTTCATAACACCTTTCCCAAAGGAATGCTGCCATATCTGCTGATAGTCTGTATTTCACCAATAACTTTGTGAGAACCACATCTGCTTTACTCTCTTTGAATAGTGTTTCATCAGAGTCTAGAACATATTAAAATTGCCGGGGAAATTTTTGTTCCTTCATTTTTTGTTTGTTCTTTTGTTTTTCTTTTTTTTTTAAATTCCATTCATTTATTTTGAGAGAGAGAGAGAGAGAGATGGAGAAAATGAGTAGGGGAGGGGCAGAAAGAGGAGAAAGAGAATCCTAAGCAGGCTCCATGCTGTCAGCACAGAGCCAATGTGGGGTTCTATCCCATGAACCATGAGATCATGACCTGAGCCAAAACCAAGAGTCAGACACTCAGCCAATTAAGCCACTCAGGCACCCCTGTTAATTTTCAATGACAATTAACAAATTCAATTCCATCTGACCAATCAAATCTGAATCTCTGTGGGTGAGCCAGAAAAATAATTTTTTTAACTCATGCTATTTCACACATTCACAGACTGCAGGTCAGCAGAGGTGGCTCCACTGCAGGTGGTATATCAACAAATTGGTTGAGGTGGTCCTACTCCATGTATCTCTTATTGGGGCCCCGGCTGGAAGAGCAGTGGCTATCTAGAGTGCCTCAGGGTCAAGATGAATAGCACCCAGAACTCTCCTCTTCTAGATAAAATGGAGAAACCAGGACCGGATTTACCCATCTGCTTGAAATAACCCCCAAAATGGACAAAATATGTGAAACAATAGTTTTCAAGACACTGGACATCAATAGCAATACCTGCTAGATAAAAATTCAAGCAGGCTGAGCCATACAATTGCCTTGAGACCTTGAGTGTGTTCGCAGGTTGCAGAATAGGGATGGAGAACCTGGACAGAGCCCATCAGACTCCCTAACTTGAGAAAATGAAGCACTATTTACAATAATAGAATAAATAAATTAATATAGCAAAGTTACAGGATACAATATCAATGTGCACAAACCAATTGTGTATCTATATACTAGAAACAACCAAAAAGTGACATAAAAGACAACTCCAATTATACTCACATAAACCAAATAAGAAATACTCAGAAATAAATCTGACAAACGCACAAGATCAATATAATGAAAACTTTTTAAAAATGTTGAAAGAAATTAAAGACTAAAATAAGTGAATAAGAAAAGTGAATAAGTGAATAAGAAAAGTGAATTAGAAAAAAATACCAAAAAGAAAAAGAACCAATATTTTAAGAAGTCAATTCTCCCTACATTAATCTACAGATTCAATGTATTTGCAAATAAAATCACAAGACATTTTTTATAAACATTTTTGTGAAATTTTCAAATTCATTCTAAAATTCATATGAAAAACATAAAGATTTCCATTTATAACAATGAATACTGAATTTTAACAAATACTTAAAGTCAATAAATAAGATCCTCACAATGACTGTTACTAGTTAAAACTTTATCCAAAGAAAATAAATCTAATAGTTAAAAAGGAGGAACACTTAATGTCAAGAAATCATGTACCTATGATTCAGGCCTCATCATGAGCCTTCATAATGACATTATAATGAGCCTTTCAAAAACCTAATGAGAGTCATGCTACATTTAGAAAGTAAAATACCCAACATAGGGGATACCATCACTGTTCTTTTGACTGTTCAAATCACATATTATAAACTATGTTCCATTTAAGAATCACATTTTAAGAGAAACATTGATAAAATGGAACACAACTAGATAAAGATGACCAAGAGAATAAAGGATCTTTGACTTTGGTGTTTGAATAACGCTATGTGATAAACATGTAAAAAATATATCTAGAAAGTTTATCCTGGAGAAGAAAAAGGCAAGAAAGGAAGGGAAACATGATAAATGTCTTGAAATGTTTTCAGGCTGCCATTCCAAGGAAATAGATTTATATAATTTTGCTTTAGATTAAGAGTTGGTCATATGCAGGGCCAAAGGTGAGCCAACTTTTTCTCTAATACACCAGCTAGAAAGTGAATATTTTAGATCTTGTAGTCTGTTGCAACCACTCAATTTTACCACTGTAAAAGGAAAACAGTCAGATGACACATAAATTCATGTTACATGGATATGTTCAATAAAACCATGCTTACGAGCCCTCAAATTTGAATTTCATATCATTTTCACTGTCAAAAATATTCTTCTTTCTATTTGTTTCAACAATTTTAAATTGTGAAAAGCATTCTTAATTCACTGGCCTTTCAGAAACAGGAAGTAGACTGAATTTAGCCCACGTGCTAAGTATGTCAACCTCTGCTATAGATAGCAACCTCAGATGTTGGGTCCTACTGATGAGAAAGCAAATACAGTTCAAAATAACACTATTTTAGTAATTGAAACACGAAATGGAATGTTGCACAGATGCTATTGATAAAATGTGATAAAATATCCCATATACCTTGGCCCACCTTTGAGTTCCTTAGACAGTTCCTCTGTAAACTGATAGCCATCCATTTTAAATACCTTCTACTCCACTTCTCTGCCCGAGGGCTTTGTCCAGCATCAGAGGACAATTTAATCCCCAGCACACCTGCAGGGCAGCCTGGGAGTGCTGGGGATTAAATTCTACCTGGAGCAATCTCAATCAAAGAGGGCTAGGACACACTGAATGAACACCTCAGCTTCCTCCCCGTGGTGCAACAATTCTTAGGTAGGTTCTATACTGTCCGTCAGAGAATCCCCATTGTATCTATGTTCCAGTTGCCTCATTAATGCAAACGATACTGACTTTGCCCTGTTTATGTTTCACCTTTCTCCACTCTCATTTGTCCTTCTGAGGATCACATCTGAAATCAACCACCTGCCCTCAAAGACTTATCTCAGAATCTACTGTCTGTGGACTCAAAACAGATGTGTGGCAACTTGGAGTTAATGAAAATGCACTTAGTGACCAGATGATCTCTTGCTATTAAAATGGAGGGGATTTTTAAGCTACGTGGTTCTCAACTGATTTTGTACCCTAAAGGACATTTTTGATTATCATGGCTACCCCCACACTCACTCCGGCATCTAGTGAATAAAGTGATGCTGCTAAATATCCCATAGTATATAGAACAGACCCACAGAACACAGCGATAACTGGTCTCTATGCTCATAGTGCTGAGAATGAACAACCCCAAGTTAAACTGGAGACTGATCTAAACAGATTCAAACATCCTGTATTATTCTAAGATTCTATGATTTTAAGAAATCACACTGAAATTCTTAAATCTGGATGAGCTTCAAAATGATTCATGATATTTTGGGAATTGGGTGCAGAATTTTTCCCTATATCTATCTTTGCATTTTTGTGGAGAGAATGCCCACAGCTTTCCTAAGTTTCTCTAAAGGGTATATGACCCATAAAGGTTAAGACCAGCTCTATAATAAATCATTCTTAATAATTTTACCACAGGTCTAAATCTTTAATCACCTTTTTGCTCTTCCATAGTATTAAGGAATGCAAGAATTGCTTTTCCATGTTTCATAGCAGTTCTTCCTAAGGTTGTGTAATTCTGATAGTTTTAAGAAGTAGGCAATAAAGAGGATTTAGTTAATTATGATACATGAAGAGGACATAAGTTTTCTGACACTCAATCTAGCACCTTTATCAAGTTCTAGGAAAACTTTTGCTTTTAATCCCCAATTAATATAACTCAGCAAATATCCATATTGAGAAAGGAAATGAGCAAGTGAAAACTGCATAGAAAGAACAGTCGTATATATACTCTTATCCCATATCTGTTTGGACACAATGCCCCTGCCAAAAAAGTGCCTAAGATAAAGAACTGGTATAGACCTTTCTTTCTGTAGATTTCTTACACTGGGGCCATATAAATCAAACAGGATTACTTTATCTGCAGCTAAGAATTCTGTAGAGACATATTGAACCTATAAGAGATGGCAGAACCTGGCCAAGTTCTGTCTTTTAGGTAATAAATTCTACTACCATTCTGACTCTGCTCTCAGTTTTCTCTATTTTTATTTTAGGCAAGATATGTGGATTTGTCTGCAAATATTAAAAGGATTTTTGGTTTATAAGGATCCAAAGTTTGCTGCCTTAGATTAAGTGTGACTGCTCTGGCATTGTGCATATGTGAAAGAATGAGAAAAATAATAAGGACAATTAAACATATGTGATATGAAATTCAATGTAAAACACAAGTCAGACACTAAACCACTCAGAAAAAATCTCCTATACAAGTTTCTAATGATAACTACCACCTATGAAAACTAAGTGTCAGAAAGATAGATAAATAGAATATAGATGAATATATAATACATTTAAACCTCACATCAGTTGGGGCACCTGGGTGGCTCAGTTGGTTAGGTATTCAACTTTTGATCTCTGCTCAGGTCTTGATCTCACAGTTGTGAGTTCAAGCCCTATACTGGGCCCATACTGGGCATGAAGCCTACTTAAAAGAAACAAGAAACAAAAAAACAAAAACAAAAGAAAACCTCAACAGTTATTTGAGTTAGGAATAATTTTTTCTATCCCCATTTTACATATTAAGGCTTAGCAAGTTAAAATAGTTTATGTAGGGCTATAAAACTAAAAATGCCAGAGCAAGGATTTAAACTCAGGTCTCTCTAGCTTCAAAATGTACCCTCATCCTCATAATATAATATTGTTTTACATGGTATAATAGTCTAATTAGGAAACCTGGGCAAGATTTGAATCTCTGCACTGGGGATATCTGAATTACCAAAGGGAATTTTTGCAAAATAGCTGACGTTGATAACCTGACCTAGAAAAGTTTTAACCTTCAAGTAAGTTTAGGGGCATCACAGGCCTCTGTGCTGTGTAAGTGAGTTGGGAACCTGAGGTATTCATCACCAAAAGAGGCCAGTGCTTTGTGGGAGGCACAAAGACATATTTAGATTTTGAAAAAGAGAGTAGGAGTTGACTTCTATCAAAAGCAAAAGTCTGAATGTGTCAAAAGCATCTGAGAGCAAGAAGCTTCTATCTACCATTCAATAACTCAGAAGACTGAGCTGAAACTGGCCTAGAAGTGAAGATACTAACTTACACCTGGTTTTGACAACTAACTATAAAATCAATTTAGATTAATGGAATAATTCAGAGAGAAGTGGGTCAAGTGTAAGAGTAAGAATTCCAAGTCTCAGAGCCATAAGGAGTGAAGATAGTAACTGAGTCCATACTCCACAGGGGATTTTTACTGTGAAAAGGGTGTGGAGCAGTAAACAGAAAAATGTTCCTATATCACTAAATACATTTTCAGTTTTAAACTAAAGAAATTGAACCAG
>NW_027533262.1:942927-982084 GCF_008692635.1 Crocuta crocuta | reverse complement strand
AAAAATTCCAAGAATAAATCTAGCTTCAGTTATGGCTAGATGGAGGTGATCAGAGATAGATCACAGGTTACCATAGAACTTTCTCTCCATACTAATTCCACTTTCCTTGGTGTAGGCTTTTTCCTTGGGTAGACAGTCCCTGCAATAATAAGGGGTCTACCAGATGCTGCAGGCATTCAAGGCCCTAAGAGATCATAATCCCAAAGAAAAAGAAAGCTTGTTTCCTGGTAGCTTTGACAAAATTTGAGGTCTGTCCTGGCTTAGCTCATGTGACCATCCTTGAACCAGTCCCTGTGGCCTGACAGAATACGTCCTGATGGAATAATTTCATGTTCTCCCCTGGCCTTGTTTAGGGTAGCACAGTGGTTGAAATCAAGCCCAGCCAAACACAGCAACAGAGCACAGGTGGGAGGGATAGTTCCCTACAGGAAGAGGTAGAAGTAATGCATCAGAGATGGCAGCCCCACATGCAGTACACATGGCAGCCTAGAGCCATGGACACACATGTGGGGCATGGTGGGGAGAGGGAGGGAGGGAGCCACACTGTAAGCAGTTAAACATATATGGAATATCTACTACCACATTTCACTCATTCTAAGATGCATATTTGCCATATTTTAAAAACTGAGATATCAGAATGTTTCCGACAACAAATGACATCCTATAACTGCTGTTGGCCAGGAGGCCACTGTGATAGTTTCCCAAGTCTGCAGAGAACTCAATCATAATTCTTCATATTCCCATCTCTTCAACTGAGTATGTGCATTGTTTATACTACATTTGTAGACTTTGGTTGTTATTTAAAATATCTTCAGAAAGATTAAACTGTGATCCACCATTAAAACAAAATGTCATTATATATGCAGAAAGGGAATCCATGCAACGGGGCATACATTTAATATTAATGAAGCACATATTCATGGTTAGGAAGATGATTGCAAATCCATGTTTGCTTACAAAGTAACACTCAGTCCTTTTTCAACACCTAACAAAGAATGACACCTACAAGTAGATGAAACCATAGTACATTTTTTACCTTTTCTTTACTGATAAATATGAAAAATATTGCCTTTCACATGCTAAGAAAATGTCCCTAACGACAGTTAACACTGAATGATAAACATGTACATCTAAAGAATTCAAAATAACTTTCAATAAATATGTCAACAAAATTAAATTATAATTCCAGTTAAGGTAACAATAAATCACCTAAATAAGTGGCATTTGTTAGTAGTCACTCCACTCAGACTTCCCGGCTTCTGTACTGCTCTTTGAACCTGGCAGGCATGCCTGGCTTCTAGCTGTTACTCCTGCTACCCCCTCTGCTGACCGTTCTTCTTCCAGATAACTGCTTGGCCAGTTCCCCTGTCTCCTTTCAGTCACTGCTCAAATGTCGTCTTGTCAATGAGGCCTCTCCTGATCACTCTTACTATGACTGCAACTGTCCCCTTTCTTCTGCTCTCCCAGTACCCCTTATCCTGATCTAATTTGTCCTTTTACTATAGCATTATCTGTTTCTAACACACTATTTAATATACTTCTTTGCTATGTTTATTGCTTATTGCTTGACTCCACACTGCTCTCTTCCCCACCCTCATGAATATAACCTCCATGAAGCTATCTTTTTTGTTCAGTGCATCATCATGGCACTTAGAACAGTGATGGCCAAATAAGCAGAAGCTCCATAAACATTTGCTGAATGAATAAATGGATGATTTTCACTAGTCCAAATACATATATAAACATAAATTCATGTCTATAAAACCACTTAGAACATGAAAGGACATAAGCTAAAAATCCTCTGACATCAAAAAGTAAATTATATTCTGAGAGAATGCCCAGAGGACGATTGCCTGTAGAATCTATAGAACTAAGAGCCCAGAAAAGGCACATGGGAGGAAAGACAGAGAAAAGAGAAAATAGGATCTCTGCCTTAGGTGAAGGGCATGTCTATTGGGACTGATGGTCCAATATTCTGGCATTAATGCCTCCAGGCTACATTCAGCTGAATAAATAAAAGCTTCCAACAGTCTACAAATGAGCAAACTAAGGAACATCTTCCAGCCCCTCACCCCTAACCCCCACCATGGCTATAGGGAATGTCCCAGAAGAATACTCATCTTCCCAAATAGAAACCCTGAACTGTGTACCCAAAGCTGACACCTCTCTCCTGTCAAAATGAAGCCTACAGTTTGCTTGTGGACACACAGCCAGCACAAGCAAGCCAGTGGCAATCAAATCATATACTCTCCTTTTTCTCCTTTTCTCTCTTGCATTCTATATGCCAAAGAGATAAAAGAGAAGGGATGGTAATAAGGCTACTTGAAGAACATTAAACTGCTTTTTACTTTCAGTTCTATTCATGCCTGTTTTTAGGGTAAAACTTCTCTACAGAAATAAAGATTTTGAGGTAATATTCAAACTCCAATAAAAGTGCATGTCACCATGCTGAGATACCACCTCACGCCAGTCAGAGTGGCTAAAATGAGCAAATCAGAGAACTCTAGATGCTGGCGAGGATGTGGAGAAACGGGCACCCTCCTACACTGTTGGTGGGAATGTAAACTGGTACAGCCCATCTGGAAAACAGTGTGGAGGTTCCTCAGGAAACTAACAATAGAACTCCCCTATGACCCAGCAATAGCACTGCTAGGAATTTACCCAAGGGATACAGAAATGCTGAGGCATAGGAGCACATGTACCCCAATGTTCATAGCAGCACTCTCCACAATAGCTAAAACATGGAAAGAGCCTAAGTGTCCATCAACAGATGAATGGATCAAGAAGATGTGGTTTATCTATACCATGGAATACTACATGGCAATGAGAAACAATGAAATCTGGCCATGTGTAGCAACATGGATGGACCTTGAGGGTGTTATGCTGAGCGAAATAAGTCAGGCAGAGAAGGACAAATACCATATGTTTGCACGTATAGGAGGATTAGGAGGAACTTGACGGAGGAACAAGGGGGAGAAGAAGGGCGGAAATGGTGGGGGAAAGGGAGAGAAGCAAACCATGAGAGACTCTTGAATGCTGACAAAAACTGAGGACTGATGGATGTGGGGGGAGAGGGGGATGGGCATGGAGGAGGACACTTGTGGGGATGAGCACTGAGTGTTATGTGGAAACTAATTTGACAATAAACTATTAAAAAAAAAAAAAGTGCATGTCATAGAACAAAGAAAACCTGAAGGTTCAAACTATTTCACATCCAGAATCTCACATTCTGTTTCTGACCCACACATCTTATCTCTCACTTTTCTCTCTTCCTGCTTAAAATGAGCAGGCCCACTATAAGACAACACACCTCCAAACATTTTGCCCCCATTTCTACCAGCAGAAGTACTACCAATTCTTCAGTGCCCGGCTCTAACTCCAAATCCCTTGGGAAAACTGCAACACTTATCTTGTTTCCTTTTTTAGGATGTGTTCCTTGTCCTCTTTCCTTTTCAAATGCATTATGTGTTCACTCAACATACTTTTCCATAGCAGACTTGTGGTTCTTTTTTATCTCTGCATCCCAGAAGAACCCAGAGCATAATGACCCTGAACTGGAGGGCTGTAGAGTCGACAACCATGAAGGAAATACACTTGGAAATGCATGAAAAAGATGGTGCCAAGAAGATAAAAAGGATCTCAAGTATCTTATAATGCCCTCATTTGTATCACACTGGTGCCCTTTCATATTTAGAACCTAGTGAGTTTTTTTCAAAAAATTAAATTTAAAAAACCCTACATGATTGTTGTTATTTTGCTCTAGCCTAATAGCTTTTGAAGGGGGAAAAAAGGTCACATTTAACTCAGAAAAATTCAATTGACTCGTCGAAAGTGAATAGACTCAGTTTGCCTCTATACAAGAGGTCTCATGAGAGATACAGAAGGAGGAATGTAGGACTGTCTCCAATACCTAAGACTCAGCACTGCCAGGAATGAGTACACCTCAATACAAGGAGAGAAAACCCTTTAGGAGTAAAAAAGCCAGGGTAGTAGGTAACTCTATAATGTATTGTCCAAACCAGGTCACTTCGGAAGTGAAAGAGACATCATTAAGAATTACACCAGGCAACTTATATTAATTGGAACTGCCCCAGGCAAACTGGAGCCAATGACAACCCTACAAAAAGTCAGTGAACCTGAAGCCTCAGGGCACAGCAGGAGAGAATCTGCTGTAATTCTCAAGCAGCTCAAGGTAGTTTAGAATAAATCCCCTGGCAAAGCTGCCAACTGAAAGAGCCATTCAGCATTCTACCACTTCTAGAAGGCTCAGCAGAAAAGAAAATGTGCTCAGATTGTTATACTGAGCAATCCAATCACCATGAAATTTGAAGAGTGGAAGCTGCTGGAAGCCTTTACCATCCACCAAAATCCACCTCCCACTGCTATCTTCAACCAATAGTATCAGCAAGTAACCTGCTAGGCTGAAGAGTCCTTATAACCCAGAAGTCTCTATCTTCTCTGCCATCCAGGCAGAAGTAACAACTGACGGAGAAAGACTCCATTATCTACCACAATCAAATGAAGAAAAGCATCATAGAGGTACAAGAATGCTGGAGGGATCTTAGATACAATCTAATCCTGGTGTCCAACTGATATATTAGGTAACACAGCTCAACAGATTAAATAAAACATTTTTTTCTTTCTAGAGGAGGGGCGCCTGGGTGGCTCAGTTGGTTAAGCATCCAACCTCAGCTCAGGTCATAATCTTGTGGTTCTTGAGTTGGAGTCCTGCTTTGAGTTGGGCTCTGCTGACAGCAGCCTGGAGCCTGCTTCGGATTCTGTGTCTCCCTCTCTTTCTGCCCCTCCCCTGCTCACACTTTGTTTCTCTCTCTCTCTCACTCTCTCTCTCTCTCTCTCAATTATAAATAAACATTTTAAAAATTTTTATGTCACTAGAAGAAAAAAGAATTTAATTCACTCCTTCCTGTATTCAACAAACATTATTGAGTACTCCCAACATGTCAGGCACTAGGATAAGCACTGGGGGCTAAAAAGATAAATAAGACATAGTCCTGCTTTTGAGGACCATAGTTGAAATGTATTAATAATTATTATATTTCAAAAACTGATTGCTAAGTATATCTTGAAACTACTGTGTTAATACCACTGGAGAATTCTAGCCAAATGGCACAAAGAAATGATTCTTAATAGGGAGAATGTTGGTAAACACTGCCACTATATGGTAACTTTGCTGAGAATCCTTGAATGAAAAATGTTTAATAATAAACCCTCTTCCATTTGTCTTCTTTTTCTATCCTTCTTATCCCACATTTATATATCACCATATGCAAAGCAATGAGAATCAAACTGAAGCCTACAATTTTCTTGTATATGCAGACTATAAATATTGAAGTTCAAGATATACATTTCCAGATTTCCTAGAATCATGAAGAAAACAAATCTAACTTAATTATACTCAGGTTTTTCTCTTCCATCTGTAAAACAAATGAGCCTCGAAAACCATACCATTTATTTATAGAATGTCATCACGTAGAAAGATGATCATTATATGAAATTAGTTTGATTAGAAGATCTTCCTAATTCATACATTCTTTATAGAATTTATTATAACAAATAAGGAAGCATTCTAAACATTTTGTAAGAAAGGAGAATTTGAGGCTTAAATAAAACCAATATCTAGAAGAATTATTTCAACAAAACCCAAATGAAACATTACTTAAACCCACAAATATTGGTTACACTCTTTCATAGAAGGCCACTTCAATTATTGAATAAAATGATTTACCATGTCAGTGAATAATCAGAACCCAACACCACAAAAGCTTTGTTGTTAAAAGCCATGCCTATAGTGGGACAATTTCCATTTTTTATAAGTTCATTTTCCAATATTGCTAAATTCAAATTTTAATCATTTTATTAGACTTCCATATTCAAACAAAATAAGGTTTCTACCTGAATACTCATAAAGTAAATGTTTTTTGTTACATGGTAGCAGCTTAAAATATAATGTGTCATTAAAAAGATTTAAAATAATATGAACTATTCCAATATTGTACTGTAGTATTCAATTACAGGAATAAACTTGCACAGGTTTTCACAGCTGTAAATATTTTCAACCCACATTGAGCATAATGGTTTGCATTACATGAGTGTTAAATTACGTAAGGATGAGGTGAGTGAAATATTCAGAAATCCTCATATCATTCCTGGTTAGTATGGTTTATTTACATTCTTAAAGGTATCCCAATATAGTCCAATGCTGAAAATTGAGCTTCCTCTGGTTCAAAGGAATAAACAATGCTTAAAAAAGAAAAAGCAAAGGAAAAAACATTATTAATTAAAATATAACTCTCAAGTCTGTATAGTATGGCCAAGCACAGATGAAAATGCCAATAATTCTTGTTAGCAGGTTCTATACAAGTTCAGGGCTTCACAGACTGCAAATGGTGAGAAAAATTCTAAATCATAAAACAAAATAAACATTTTATTTCATGTCACAAATCCACATTAAAAGGAGACCGGCCTAGACTGAGACTCTACAATATATTTAGCTTGATTAACGTTAGTCGTATGCAAAACCATGGAACCCTGTCATAGGATCTGGTTTGCCACATGGATGATTCGCTGAGTTGTGGGTGGTATATGGCACAGTGTTTACAGATGGGTTCTCATATCACGTGATTTTGTGCAAGTTAATCCAAGCTTCTTTACAGCAGTCCCTTCACTTATTAGAGTTGTTGAAAGATAAAATGAAGCACATTGTGTTGTTTATAATTTTTAATTGTTAATGTAAATTTTATCCAGCGTCACTGTGATAGGCAAAATAATGCCCCCGACAAAGACGTCCTTTAATTCCCCAAACTCATAAATACATCACCTTACATGGCAAAGGGGAATTAAGGTTACAGGTGGAATTAAAGTTGACAATCAGCTGACCTTAAAATATGAAGGTTATCCCAGATTCTCCAAGTGGATTCAGTGTAATCACAAGGGTCCTTAAAAATGGAGAAGAGAGTGGGGCACCTTGGTGGCTCATTAGATGAAGCATCTGACTTCAGCTCAGGTCATGATCTTGCAGTTCAGGAGTTTAAGCCCGACATTGCTCTCTGGATTGACAGTGTGGAGCCTGCTTTGAATTCTATATGTCCTTCTCACACTGCCCCTGGTGTCTGTCTGTCTGTCTGTCTGTCTCTCTCTCTCTTTCCCTCAAAAATAATAATAATAAACATTTTTAAATACTGGAGAAGGGAGGAGAGATAGAGTCAGAGGGAGATGTGACTGTGAAAGAGTAGTCACAGAAATTCAGAGTTGCTGGTTTTGAAAATAAATGAGAGGGCCACGAGCCAAGAAATGTGGCATCTTGAAGGTGGAAAAGGGAAGGGCAAAGATTGTCACCTAGAGCGTCCAAGTAATGCAGCCTTGCCAACACCTTGACATTAGCCCAGTGAGGCCAGTGTAGACTTCTAACCTCTAGAACTGTAAAATAATAATTTGGGTTGGTTTAAGACACTACATTTGAGGTAATTGATTAGAGCAACAATAGAAAACTAATACTATTACCAAAATAGCAAGAGCTCTGCTGGGTGCTAGAGATAATCAGTTGAGTAGATACTCTAGGGATACATTTCCCTCTTTACAATTCCCCTTTTATGACCCTGTAATAACTTTTATAGTATATAACGTCATGGGCATTGCTTAGAAAAGTTCTAGACCTACTGTCTAGACAATTAAGATAATTTATTAGAACATCTGTGGTATTTTACAGACCCATATCTTGTTTCTCTTCTATACAAGGTAAATAGCTTACAGCAGAAAGTCTGGCATAGATGAAGCTTTGAAAGAGATGGCAAGTTGCCTGTGAAAATTCTGTCTCCCCATCTTCCCTGCTCCTATGTGATCGGGGCAGGAATTTTTCCAGCTAAAAACATAAATTTCCAAGCTATCCATACAGAAAGGATACCAAATGAGATGTAAGTTAAAGGCTTAAGGTAGAGCTACTGAGAAAGCTCTCTGAAGTGATTACTCATCTGGCAGATGCCCTTATTCTCTTCTCCTTCTTCCTATCTGTAACCATAAAATGAGAAGCCAGTGAAAACAGAATCCAAGGATAGGAACCAGGTATTAAAGAAGGAGCAACAGAAAGATTAAAGGAGCCTGGATGACAGGGTATTGGGACACTGGACTGCCTACCTCTGGAATTCTTTTATATGAGGAAAAATAAATTCTTAACTTGCTAAACTAGCCAAAACTAATTCTTTATACTTGGACTAGTGTTCTTTTCTATAATTTTCTTTAAAATCAGTCAGAATTAGGGGCATCTGGGTGGTTCAGTCGATTAAGTGTCCAACTTTGGCTCAGGTCGTGATCTCACAGTTTATGACTTCAAGCCCCACGTCAGGCTCTTTGCTAAGTTCAGAGCTGGGAGGCTGCTTCAGATTCTGTGTCCCCCTCTCTCTCTGCCCCTTCCCAACTCATGTTCTCTCTCTCTCTCTCTCTCAAAAATAAATACACATTAAAATTTTTAAATAAGTCAGAATTTAACACTAAAAAGAGGCCACTAAATAGTACTGGAACAACTGGAAATGTGCATGCAAAAAACACTAATCTATATGCAGATCTTACAACCTTCACAAAAATTAACCCAAGATGGGTCATAGGTCTAAACGTAAAAATGTAAAACCATAAAACTCCTAGAAGATAATATAGGAGAAAACCTAGATGACCTTGGGTATGGTGGCAATGCCTTTTTAGATACAACACCTAAGACATAATCCATGAAAGAAACAATCGATAACCTGGACTTCATCAAAATTTAAAACTTTTGTTCTGTCAAAGACACTATCAAGAGAATGAAAACACACTCAGACTGGGAGAAAACATCTGCAAAAGACATATCTGGTAAAGAACTGTTACCCAGAATATACAAAGAACTTGTAAAACTCAACAATAAGAGAACAAACAACCCAATTACAAAATTAACCAAAGACTTTCCTGGGACCCTCACTAAAGAAGATATACAGATGGCAAGTAACCATATGAAAAGATGCTGCACATCACATGTTAGCAGGGGTATATGCAAACTAAAACAGCATTATATACCACTACACATCTACTTGAATGGTCAAATTCCACAGTGCGGACAAAATGAACTTTCAGCAAAGATGCGGAGCACAAGGAGCTCTCAATCATTCCTTGCAGGAATGGAAAATGGTACAGCCAGTTTGGAAGACAGGTTGGAAGTTCCTTACAAAACTAAATATATTCTTACAATACTACCCAGCAATCACACTTTTTGGTATTACCCAAAGGAAATGAAAACTTACATCTACACCATGACTATTTATACTAGCTTTATTCAAAATTATCAAAACTTGGATTTTTGATAAAATCAAAAATCAAAATCTCAACTAAGATTTACTGCAGAAGGTGAATGGATACATAAACTATGGTACATCCAGACAATACAATATTATTCAGCACTAAGGAGAAATGAGCTATAAACCCTTAAAAAGACATGGAGGAAACTTAGATGTATATTACGAAGTGAAAAAAGCCATTATGAAATGACTACATACTGTAGGATTCCAACTACATGACATTCTGGAAAAGGTAGAGCTATGAAGACAGTAAGAAAAGAAAATAGCGGTTTCCAGGGGTTATGAAGAAGGAACAAATGAATAAGCTGAGCACAGAGTGTTTTAGCCCAGTGAAACCACTCTGTATGATATTACAATGATGAGGGCATGCCATTATAAATTAGTCCAAACCCACAGAACATACACACCAAAAGTGAACCCTAATGTAAACTATGGACTTCGGATGATTATGATGCATTAATGTAGGTTCATCAGTTGTAACAAATGTACCACTCTGGTGAGGAATGATGAGAATAGGGGAAACTCTATGTTGAGGGAAGCAGAGTAAATGGAAAATCTTGATATATACAGCTCATTTTTTGTGCTTTATTTTTCTCAGTTTATTTATGTCATTTATAGATATAACACACTACTAGATAGGTTTAATAATGCTGCCATGGGGCACCCGGGTGGCTCAGTCGGTTAAGCGTCTGACTACGGCTCAAGTCATGATCTCACAGATCGTGGGTTCGAGCCCCGTGTTTGGCTCTGTGCTGACTGCCAGCTCGGAGCCTGGAGCCTGTTTCAGATTCTGTGTCTTCCTCTCTCTCTGACCCTCCCCTGCTCATGCTGTCTCTCTCTTTCTTTCAGAAAGAGACAAAAAACATTAAAAAAAATAATGCTGCCATGTACAAGAAAGTTTGGGGAGTAGTAATCCTTTTCTGTTCATAGAAATTCTAAACTCTAGTATAGCATCTAAATGGCAATTGTATAGGAATCTAGATTTCTACACATAACAGTGTTTTAGTATGAGGGCCTCAACATTTTCCATTGTGGCAATTCAACACTTGCTTTTAAAAAAAAGTCTTTATAATCAATTCATAGTAAGATATTAAGGAACAGCCAGAGGCAAGGAAAATGCATGAACCTCAAAAATAACTTTAAGAATTCTGTATAACATTTTCTCCTAGATTTTTTTCTTGTTAGTATCAAAGATCTATGATGAAAAGCAACAATCTCTCATCCAATTCCTCCCCTCCTGCAGACACTCTTTAAGGATAACATCTCTTAACTTTTATCTGTTTCTAAGGGTTTTAGTGGTTATCTCTGTAAGTCTAAATAAGAAGTTTGTTTCTCCTTTATCATTATCTTGACTTATGAACTTTAGACTATATCTATTGACTACCATCATAAGAAATGTGAGAACTGAGTTCATTTATTTTGCTCTCTCCTTCCTGTCTCTTCCCAGTGTTGGATATTTATACTGTTATTCTTAGCTTTTGTACTGGTTACTCATTAGCTATAAATAACATACTAAACACATACCTGTCATTACAAGACTTCTTGAACACATGTGGTAACACAAACACATTAATACTGAAACGTATTTCTTCTGTTTCTCATTAGAGTGATTCTAGAAGATGGAAATCAGTAAACACAATCATAATGATATATAAATTTGATCCAATGTGAAATATATACCTCTCTGCATAGAACTCATTACACGAATAAAATACACACATATATGTGTATATATATATGCTTTGCTTAAAAGAATTAATCCAACAAACATTTATTTAACATCTACCACATGCAAGTCAGCACCAAATCTGATGGATAAGAATACAAAAGAGAAATAAATGTATTCCCATAAAAAACAAGGACCAAAACAGAAAGCTATGAGATCTGGAAAGTATTCAATATGTTGTGAATGCTGACTAATGCCTGCTTTTTTTTTTAAAGTAATTGGTATCTTAACTATTAGAATGCATTTAGTCATGCAACTAATATTCAAATGCCTGCTATATATCAGGAATTTCATAGGGCACTTGAGAAAAATTGATGGGCCAAAATGAACCTGATGCTGTAAAGGCTCTAAGGAATAATATGCTGTAACAATTTAGTAGAAGTGGACTTGATTAAGTCTTGGGAAAGCAAAGATAACCTTGGGAATATAACAATTATGATGAGATGTAAAGAAAATGAAAATTAAAATATGTAGAGAGAGAGAAGCAAGAGAATGGCATGGAAGAGAGCATCCTGAGAAGAGCAAACTACATGGCCCAAGCCTTGGTTTCTACCCTTCACAGAAACAGAAAGAGAGGGAGAACCCAGAACTCAAAGAAAATGCAAATTGTTGAATGCCTGATTATGGTAATGTAAGCAGTTTAATACTTGATGTACATGTATGATTAAAATATTTATTATGTATGTAACTTTATAGCTATGTGTGCATACATACAAAATTTATATATATGTATATATAACTTTAAAAGGATATCTTATCAAAAGAGTGATTTTATATTTATTCCTACATATGGTATACACACAATAATATAATTATATATTCCTATATATTACACATATAATAATATAATTTTAAGTTAATTTTACCAATTCTTATGGATTGCCAAAATACTAAATCTTTTCTCTACCAGAATAATTATATAAGCAAACTAGGAGAATCTATGTGCCCCTTCATGTCTAAGATTTAGGTTGCTCCTTCCAAAAGTTTTTCAGCCACATGTTTATTGTAGCAGGAAAGATAGATGTGATTTATGTAACATCCACACTAATGAAATTATTCTCTGCTCTGCAGTTCTCGCTCCTCTTTCTCACCCCTCCCCGTTGTTTTTCAAAACACTCAATGTTCTTGTAAACTTTACAGTTTCTGTATGGCCCATTTCCTAGAAGAGTATTTTTCTAACAGTAGTTTGGACTCATTAGTGAAATCAATTAAGTGGATCAATTTTTTTTAACATGATAGAATAGAATCAAACCAAATAATGTTAGAGTGCATTACACATAATTATGGAAAGGGTTGCTTCTGAAACTTTTGTTTTAGTCATACACAACCATGTCAAGGGTCAATATGGAAAGTGCATTTCTTAGTTATTGTCAAAGTCAAAAACAGAAGAGAAACACTGTTCTAGAAATTATAGGCTTAAAAAAATTCAATAACACTGCCAAGGGAATATTTTTTCCAATGTGTCTATGATTGAATATGTTTGTGATAGAAATAGGTTTCCTCCTCATCACCAAGTGTTGGAAAATAGTCTCATATGTGCAGTCTTTTGATCTCCAGGGGCCACTGAAGAATGAGCCTTGGGCCTGGCATCCTTCCTTACCAAGAGATAGAATCCTCATAGCTTGTGCTAGGCTTATCACCAACTGTGGGATTCTGTCCCCCTGTTTAGACACAATGTATATTCTTCTGTTCTGCTTAAGTGCATGTGTCAGTGCCCTTTGGCATGTCCCTGCTTTCTGTATTTCAGACCTCACAGGGGAGAGTCAAGGCACTTCTACTGCAGCAGGAAGTGGGGTGTGCAGGCTACATTGCCTGCATTGCCTGGCTGCAGAGTGCATCCACTGGCCGTGAAGGACCCACACATTGCAAAGGAGTAGATCTTATTAGTTCTTTCTCTCTTCTTACTCTAAGTAAGTTTTGTACCACTTGAGCCTGGGATGCATGTTTTCTGTCCTCACCAACCTCAAGTCATGCACTTGTTTCTTCCCTGAGTGGCACTTAATTGCCTTCTAACCCTGGCTGCACATCCTGGCCTCTCAGTGAACAGTGAAACACCAAGTACACCATCAAAAAAGAGTAAATGTCTAGTAAACTTGTAGAATACAGACAGGATTAAGCCTTAAGGCATAATTCTATAAAGGACTCCTGATGGTACATATTCCAAACATCTGAATCTTGACTAGAATAGGGGGATAAGGTTCATTAGATCAAGCATTTAACTATAATAATACTTAAAGTAGTTAATTTACTATAGACCTGAAAAAGTTGAATCACATTCACTGATATGCCCTTTAATTTTTTTAAGTTTATTTATTTATTTTTGAGAGAGGGTGAGAGAGAGCACACATGTGAGTAGAGGGGTGTGGTGGGGAGAGAGAATCCCAAGCAGGCTCCACGCTCAGCATGAAGCCTGATGCAGCGCTCAATCTCACAACCACAAGATCATGACCTGACCAAAATCAAGAGTCAGATGCTTAACCACTGAGGCACCCAGGTGCCCCCCAATGATATGCCCTTTAACATTCATTTTCATATGCAATAAAATACAAGGAATACACAATAGTTCTAATATCAGACTCTAATTTTGACTCACCAAGGAACGGTCAGCAACCTCTAATGTATATGGTAAATACAACAGTTTGGACCAATTTTCAATCCTCTTATCCATGTCCTATATTAGAGAAGTTTCTGAAGTGGTAAGATTTTATTCAAGTGGTGAACACTATTTGTTGAACACCTACTCTATCAATCAGGGAAGAACCTTCATGGACTAATGAAAGTGTGCCAGCAACCAAGGAGCATGGTTAATTAAAATCTGTGCATCTGAAGTTTAAAAAAGAAGAAGAAGAAGAATACAAGCATAAACATGGTTTACTGCTCCAAGAAATTTAAAAATTAGTAAAAATTTGTAAAGAAGGAGAATTGTTCAGCAGTATGAAAAAAGGATTGCAAGGAAATATATTAGGAGAGAAGGATAAAAAGGAAGACTATTCAAGTTTCAAGGTTCCCATAGTAATGAATTTTTCCCCAAAGGTTTATATCAGCAAATATTTAATTTGCCCTACTTCTAGTATTGTTTATTTTACCAAAATGTCTGTGCTTACAACACTCTAAAATTGGTATTCTTTTTTGTGAAAATAACAGTTATTTAAATATACTATATCTAAATCAAAAGACTATAAGGGGAAAAATTATCACCTAAGAAGCTGGGTGAGCATGTTTTGAAAACTCATAGTCATCCCTTCAGGAAGAAGCAAGGTAATTTAACTGGAAAGGATGCTGGTTGAAGGGGAGATCAATATGTAATTTTAGCTAGATCGCTTCCCTATTGTCCTTTGGGCCAATGCCAAAGAAACTCTCTGCCTATCTTGGGACAATGGGTCAAACCACAAACACTGCTTTGCACCTGAAAGAGAAAATGAAGCGGGTCCAGACAGTATGCTGAGACAGTCTGAGATTCCATTAGAGTGTCAGTCATGAATAAGGTGAGATGCAATTTCTGTGGCTATGAGATAGTTTCACCATCACCAAGTCTCCCTGGGTAACTTCATTGATGCATTTATGATGAAACTTCTCATTTTCTGTTATGTTTTCTCTCTTGGACCTTAAAGTAAATTCATCTTTTATCAGTTCCACACTTCATTGAGTGTCATGATTTGGAAAAGATAATAAAATACTAGCTGGTGCTGCCCCCAGAGAGGACAATGAACCTGCCTTCATTTCAGGAGACTGTACTTACGGGAATTGATTTACCTGCCACAACCACTGTCTATAAAGAAAAGAATTATCTTGAAGCAAGCCAGGGCCAGAAAATTAGGAGCTGTTGTCTAAATGTAGACAGTGTCCTCAAAGACTGGGGGGGAGAAAGACAAGGTAGTATAGTAAAATTCAGAGATGCAAGGAAGAATAAATATCATCAACTGATCCATTTTTATTTTAATTTTTTTTTTTTTTTACTTATTTCTAGGAGAGAGAGAGAGAGAGAGACGGCATGAGCAGGGGAGGGTCAGAGAGAGAGGGAGTCACAGACTGAAACAGGCTCCAGGCTCTGAGCTGGCAGTCAGCACAGAGCCCGACGCGGGGCTCGAACCCACGAACCGCGAGATCATGACCTAAGCGAAAGTCGGACGCTCAACCGACTAAGCCACCCAGGCGCCCCTATTTTAAAATATTTTTTCAGCGTTGATTTTACCCTCCATCTCTAGGCAATAGCATTCACATAATTTAAAATCCCATATATTCTCTGGAGAGAAAAATAACATTTAAAAATAAGTCTCTTCAAGATCATCATTCAAATTACTGGGAAGTGTGTGTGTGTGTGTGTGTGTGTGTGTGTGTGTGTGTGTGTGTCAGAAAACAAGAGACAGGCACATCATTATCTAAGATCTTAACCACCAAAGTAAAAGAACCTGTGACCTTGGGACATACTTTAAATCCAAAACTTGTAGCATTAGCACTGCAGTGATTACCCTCTTTTTTTTGCTCTCGCCCTCACTCTGCCCACCAAAACTTCAATAATGGTTTCTTCTTATATTAAGAAAAGTTTTGCAAATCAACATATTCTGGTTGAGAGTCAATGATTTTTACCTCTATTTAGACACATATAATGAGAATGTAGTAGAAAACAGAAAAATACTTGAACAAAACTACATAGTTTAAATTGGAAATATTCAACCCAATCAATGTCCATCATGTAAAATGTTTATGAAGACAACTATCTTCAGAAGACTTTACACTTATTATGGCATAGTTTTCTGATTTATTTTTACTTAACATTAAAATCTGTCAAATATGATTGTCTCTGAATGCAAATTCAAAACAGTCTTTTGTAACTAATAAATGAACCAGAATGTTAAATATCTAAGTAATAAAAATATTTAATTTCCCTCAGGTAACTTGTTCAGAGGATGTTGTTTACATCTGTCCCCCCTTTCCTAATTTCTAGTATCTCTTCAAGTACCCACTCTTAGACCATGTAGCTCATAAACTTGAAGGGAAATTGATCACATCTACAACATCATAATGGCCCTGAGTGGTCCAATATAATCACGTTTCCTTGTCATGACTGGTTCAGGAAACTAGGCCTAACCCAATCAGCCCATAGCATTCCTTTGGTTGCAGGTTATTGATTAAATAATTAGGCCAGTATGATGTGAGTGGAAATTTACTAGACAAAATGGAAAGGAAATTTCCCTGTTTTGAGAAAAAGGCAGAAAAGACAACCTATATGTATAGTTGTCTATATATATAGATATAGGATATGAGGCCTGGTTACTGCTGCCACCATCTTGTGATGAGACTGAGATGAAGTCAACACAAAAAGGATAAAAATGCCAAGAATATCTCAGCCAATCAGACCAAGTTCTGGTTAAACAAAAGGATATTTTCAGTTTCCTGAGGGCCAGTTTGAGTTCAGTTAAGTAAACTCATTACTAATGACATGACTTAAAATACTCTAACACACAATTAACAGGGTTAAGTGTCTTTCATAATTAAGACCACTGTATAACTAGCGTGTTTCACCTTTTCTTGCCAGGAATTTAGAGTCAAATTTGAAATTTAGTCACAAAAGTTATATAAGCCATGGCCTACTTTTTTTGTCACATTTTTAAAAGGTCAGGTTTTGTTGTTGTTGTTGTTTTGGGGTTTTTTTTAGTTTCAAGTTTTTATTTAAATTCCACTTATTTAATACATAGTATAATATTAGTTTCAGGAGTAGAATTTAGTGAATCATTATTTACATTCAATACCCAGTGCTTCTCAGGATAAGTATCCTCCTTAATACTCATCACTCATTTAACCCAACCCCACTGCCCACCTCCCTCTCTCAATCCTCAGTTTGTTCTCTATAATTAAGAGTCTGCTTCATGGTTTGCCTCTCCCTGTTTTTTGCCCCTTATGTTCATCTGTTTCGTTTCTTAAATTCTAGAGTAAAATCATATGGTATTAGTCTACCTCTAACTGAATTCTTTTGCTTAGCATAATACACTCTAATTCCATCCACGTAGTTGCAAATAGCAAGGTTTCATTCTTTTTTACAGCTGACTAATATTCCACTGTAATATATAAATATACTACAACTTCTTTATCCATTCATCATTGGATGGACATTTGAGCTCTTTTCATAATTTGGCTATTGTTGATAATGCTGCCATATACATATCCCTTCAAATCAGTATTTTTGTATCCTTTAGGTAAATACCTAGGAATGTGATTACTAGATCATGGAATAGTACCACTTTTTAACTTTTTGAGGAATCTCCATACTGTTTTACAGAGCAGCTGTACCACTTTGCTTCCTACCAAGAGTGTAAGAGGGTTTCCCTTTCTCTATCCTCGCCAGCATGTGGTGTTACCTGTGTTATTAAGTTTAGTCATTCTGACAGGTATGAGGTGATAGCTCATTGTAATTTTGATTTGTATTCCCCTGATGATGAGTAATGTTGAACATCTTTGCATGTGTCTGTTAGCCACCTTTATGTCTTCTTAGAAAAAATGTCTATTCATATCTTCTGTCCATTTTTTCACTGGATTATTTATTTTTTGGGTGTTGAGTTTTATAATTTCTTTATATATTTTGGATACTAATTCTTTATCAGATATATCATTTGCAAACGTCTTCTCCCATTCTAAAGGTTGATCTCATAAATAAATAAATAAATATTAAAGGTCATGTTTTCCCAACTACCTTTCTACTTTTTCTGGATATGGTTATTATATTCACATATACCAACTTTTTTTCTCTTTTTGTTATAATAAACCACCAGGAACTTGCAGAATAAGTTGAGGTGTAAATAAATGAATAAAGTAAAATAAAATTAATTAGCCCAAAATAAGTGGAACTTTTTCAGAAAGCCCACAGTGCAAAAACAAGCAAGGAAAATTAAAGAAACAATTAAAGGTATTTTACAAATCAGAAATCTTTTTATTGAATAAAGCAATGTTCTGTTCATTTTCCAGATAAATGGAAATTGTTGTATTTTTATGTAATCAACCAGAAGAAACAGGAATTGGTCTTATATAATTTTTGATGATCTGAACGGAATTCAAATTGCTAAGTACAAAATTGATAGCCTAAGAATTATTGCAAAGTGCCTCATGTTATGCAGCTCATTTTATTTGTTCTGACTCAGGCCATTTCACTTCACTAATCTAATTAATTTGTTCTAAAATATGTCACCCCTATTGCATTAAATTTTACATTAAAATTGTTTGACTGCTTGCCAAAGAATGTTTTTCTCTAAAATTGGGTTTATGGAATAAATGAATATTGTCTATTACATATTTTTAACCATTTTGATAAGCATTTGTTTTCTTTTCACAAGTATCCATACCATGAAGACCATAGGACTTTTCACATCTGAAAATACATAGTAAATATTTGATGAGTATTACAAACACAATTTAAATATATATAAGTTAAGGTAAGCCTGATGGAAAAGCAATCAATCCTGCTTCATTTCATCTCTCCTTCTTTGTAATTATAAACCCAAGTTGTATTTCTACAGGACCTTACTCTTAAAAAACAGGACTGTCAACCAGACAGGTGGGAAATGCTTGTTAATCGATGTAAAGGCTAGCAATTACAGTTCCTTAATAATAAATTAAAAAAACTCAATGAAGAAAATATTTTGATGATTTGGGGCCCATTAATGGCTTACAAATCACCAAATGACTGAGTTGATTTAAGGAATATAATATAGAACAGTACACTGAAAAAGGCAGTGGGGGGAGAACTTCCTCCCTCCTTAAGAGTACAAACTCCTAGCATTAAATCTACCTCTTCATCACATGTTACTTTCAACACTAAGACTCAGGATGATCACTTAAATTTTCAGTCCTCTTAATATCATGAAAGTAAGTTTTGAGAAGGGAAGAAAGCAGTTGAGAGGCACTGGATAGCAAAATGGAAACCGCATAATCTTTGCCTATTTCCTCATTCAGCCCAGGCCAGCTAAAAGGTGTACAATCACTGGTCAGTGCTTGTGAAGACTTAACAACCAGGCACACTATAGAGATTCGGGGCAACTTTACTGACCTATCACTGCTCTATTTGTAGCACTCATTGTAAATAATACATTTGTTGTGTGGCTGTATAAAATCATTTGCAAATCAGAATTCATGTAAGTTTTCTTGTGTAGTGATTTAAAAACATATACCGGTTATAAATACAAAATTAAACCCTTTTAAAATCTGCAACCCTTATCAAAATATATCTAGAAATGATTTCTACTTAATGACAATCATATATTTGCATTTGTACCTTCATTAGATGTCAGCTCTCTTTAATAAAGATTTATGGGCATAAATTGTGTAGAACTACATAGGGAACCAAGAGATTTGTTGCTGCTTATCAATTAATCAAATACCTATTTAAGCATCTATGCTTTTCTGGGCACTTCTGACCACTGTGGGCATTCCACGCCGTTTTTTTCATTATCAAGATATTCTTCAGGAGCTTCATGGAAACCTTCTGTGGGAGCTCCTGAGTAAGGCTACTGCTATAAGGGACTAGAAGTCTGGGTGTGAGCAAATCACAACATATGCCCACGTAAAGTCTTCTTGCAGGCAGAAAGGCAAATGCACCTATAAACAGACTGGTTTTAAACTTAAATGACTTGAACAAAGCAAACAATGCAAGATTCTAGGAGTGGGACAAAGTTCAGAGTCTGACGTCTCCATATCTGAAATCAAAAGCTTCAAATCAGGTTTCTCGGAAATAAGAAAGCAGGCGAAGCTATTCCCCATATGCTTTTTTGCCCCAAAGCACAATTTCCTCACTCCCATTTCCACAAGGACCCACAAACTTCTGGCCTCAGAAATACTGGCTCCAAATTAGCCTGTGGTTTGAGGATTGCAAATAACTTTTTAATTATTATGGTATTTACATGTAGCACTCATTTACTCATTTTCTTGCTCCCATTTTTCTCTGTTGGATTCATCACAGAACCTATGCATTATTTAATAAAACAAATTAAAAAATTCAAACTGATAAGAACTTTCAAGCCCCAGCAGGGCACAGATGATGCTCTGTGACTGGCTGTGAATTCATGTTCATGGATAGTCATAGGGACTGGTCATTTCAATTCTTCTTTTTAGTGTATATGTTCTTTGGAGGAATATAAGCTGACCAAAAAAAAAAAAAAAAAAAAGTAGGAATGTAAGTTTCTATGTAAGAAACTGTAAGACCTAAGAATGAATGTGTACTTTATTCTTGTCTTGTAATTCTTTCCAATCTGGCCCTAAATCCCTAACGATGACTTTAAAAGCTTTCAAGAAAAATACAAGAATATTGACAACCTTCTGAAATTCTGCCCTCAGAGTCCATGCCATTGATCGTTTATTCCCCAGTCGTAGGCAGCAATAATCACAGAATGTCACACAAAACAGGATTGACTTCTGAGTCAGACAGCCCTGGATTAGTATTCCAGCACAGTATTCTTATCGTGCTGCATATCCATTTTAAGCCTCAGCCACCTCATCTATGAAACGGAGATAATAGAAGCACCCACTTCGCAGAGTGGCTCAAAACTTAAATGGAACAATGTATGCCCAGCAGCAGTGTCTGCACAGTCAGTTCCTTCATCCACATCTCTTCTGCAAAGCCTGTGCTTTATTGCTGACTAGGGCAAGACTACACGTTAGGAAACAGAACCTTTCTTGCAGATGGGATTTGTAATTATAATTGCCGTAGAGGCATCAAAAATGCCTGGGTAAATCCTGGGCCTCTGCAAACCCACCATGCTTTTTCTGTAGCATTCACCCAGTTCCGGTTATCACCATGGGACTTACTGCTTCTGTTCCAACTGAGCATACTTTTTCAGGTGAAAATGGAGCACTGCTTGTTTCCTACAACTGACACTCCTCCTCCCTCTTGCCAATTATTTTTCTAAGGAGGCAGAGAAATTCACCCCTCCCGTTCACATCCTTAAAGAATGACTGGAGTCCTACTCCAAATGAACAAATTACCTGAAAACTTTGGGTGAAACTGCTGTCAAGAATCTCCTATCTCGCTCACCTATTGAGTTCCATGATTACCAGAAAAGATAACATCTCTCCAGAAACAGCATAATCTTAGTAACAACATTTATTATTACAAAATGTACTACTGAAATCTTGGGCTACATTTATGGAAGGCCATGCCATGGCCAACTCAAATATATTGTGTTCCAAAAAGCCATATGTAGGCCACTTATTTGGAATTCAAATGTATTTTTCCATCGAATGCTATGTATTGAATTTAGTGCTTCTGTCTATCATACATAAAGCACCGCAATCCATGTTGTAATCTACCTGACATATGGTACCAGACATACTGATGTACACAATTAGTCTCTATTTGTATAATTTATCAGCCTGTAAATCTAAAATCATTTATTTGTTCAACACATGAATATGACATGCATTGCCTGCTGCTAACTGCCAGGCACTATTCTAGATACAAGGACAAGACATGTTTATAGACTAGTGGGGAAAAGCAATAATAAACAGATAAATACTTCATAACCTCAGATGTGAAAACGTGCTTGAAAGATTTTTAAAAAAACAGAAAAGGGGGAGAAGAATAATTGGGTGCACTTTAAGAGACAGCCTTTGTGAGAAAGTGACATATGAGCAGAGATTTAAAGTGTAGGTATAAACAAAATGAATACTTGGAAAGAAGCATTCCGATCAGAGGAAACATTAGCACAATGTTTAGTGCTGGACTGAGTTTAGAAGTTTCAAGAAAGACTGTGTCTCCCTCTCTCTCTGACTCTCCCCTGCTCATGCTGTCTCCCTCTCTCTCTGAAAAAAAAATTTTTTTAAAAAAAGGGGGGGGCGGCACCTGGGTGGCTCAGTCAGTTAAGTGTCTGACTTCGGCTCAGGTCATGACCTCACGGTTCCTGGGTTCGATCCCACGTCGGGCTCTGTGCTGACAGCTCAGAGCCTGGAGTCTGTTTCAGATTCTGTGTCTCCCTCTCTCTCTGACCCTCCCCTGCTCATGCTGTCTCTCTCTCTCTCTGAAATAATGAAAAAAAAACATTAAAAAAAAAAAAAGAAAAAATTTCAAGGAAGAAAAAACAGTCTCATGGAAATGCAAGAAGTTCCCGTAGCTAAAGAGACATAAGGAGGAGGCCAAGGATAGGAAATGATTTTCAAGAAGGGCCTGGTCAGTAAGGCCTTGCAAGATTACTTTGAAGATTACTTTGGCTTTTATTTAAAACATGTTGAGAGATCGCTAGAGAATTTTGAGTGGAAGAGTGACATTTTTAAAGGACATTTCCAAAAGATCACTGTGGATGTCAGGAGGGGGGAAAATGCAAGGGCACAAGGGAGGAAGCTTGGAGATTAGTTAAGAGGCCATGTCCATAGTCCACAGAGAGCTTGGAACAGGACTGGAGTGGAGAACAGAATAAGAAGTAATCAAATAAAGGAAGAAGGTCCCATCAAAGAGAATAAGGCAAATTCATCAAGTAGGACTGCTCTGTCTCTCAACATACATTTTCTCACAGTGACCCTCAGTCCTCAAAGAAGCAGCTGGTAGGTCTGATTTCCCAAGTATGCTATATATCCCAAATCATGTCTTAATCCCACATTTTAACTCCATCTATGACCAAAACCAGCTCTACGTATAAAGCATTTCAACAGGACAATTAAGCCTGGTTCCAATAGGCCATGCCAAGCACCATGTCAGCCACTCAGATGTAAAAAGCACCAAGAGCCCCTGCCGCCAGTGAATGTATTAACTGTATCCGCATGTGAGCAAGCAATTATCTACAACTCTTCTCCCCGGATTTATGTTCTGGATTCCTTTGGTCAAATCCCCCTTTATGAGCCTGAGGCCCTCTGACATCACCATACATTTAAATTTTTCTTCTTTGACAGAAAAAATATAGAAGTAACAGACTATGGCTGTTAACTCTTATTCTAAAGTTAATCTTGCCAGATGATTGTGCACCATTCTCAGAAAGAAATATTTGATTGCCGGGGAGCCTGGGTGGCTCAGTCCATTAAGCATCCAACTCTTGATTTCAATTCAGGTTATGATCCCAGGGTTGTAGAATTGAGCCCCACATTGGACTCTGTGTTGAGCATGGAGCCTACTTAAGGTTCTCTCTTTCTCCCTCTGCCCCTCCCCTGCTCATGCTCTCTTTCTCTCTCTCAAATTAAAAAAAATTAAAAATACAAAGATTTTTTAAAAAACAAATATTTGATTGAAATGTCAAAAAAAATAAACTGTACCAAATGGAGTTAAACAGTCAAGATTTATTCAGACTACTACAATAGTGGGGAGACTGATCTCAACTGTGCTGAAACAAAAGGTAGGAGAGTTTTTAGGCACTATGGTGAGCAAGCAGAAAAATACTAGAGGAAGCTATGGAGGAGGTGGGTCACTTTGATAATGTCATCTATGTTTGCCAGTTGCTGCTTACCAAAGCTAGGCTCCTGCCTTTAATAAGAGACTGGGAGAATAGACACTATCTTCCTTGATGACTCCATTTCAAAGGGATGGCTCCCAGTTTCTGAAGAAAAACATTCCTGAATTGTACAAGATTTACATCTCAAAAAAACCAAAACAAAACAAACAAAAAAAAAACAACAAAAAACAGAGAAAGAATTTACAACTGCAGGTTTTCTAAAGTAAATGCTGGAAGAAAAGAGAGGTCAGAGACCTATAGTCCAGAAGATATCTGTCTGAAGTTTGGCCAAACTCAGGGGAATGTTAAGGCTGTCTTGGTCAGCAAAAACATCAATATTCAATGATTACAAAGTTCATAAGAGAAATCTTTTGCCAACTTTCTGTTCATTGCTGCTTATCTTCCTAATTTGAAGAGTTCTAATTTGGCATTGGCACACGAATGCTATCTGCTCCCAGACAAGTTGTCGAAGGCCCAGAACGGTGCTGGAGCAGATACCATTTAGCTCTGGAAAATAGAGCTCTGTCTGCCTCCCGAAAGACTAGGAAGTCATATTGGGACAGACATGAAATTTTAAAAGATTTCATAAGCAGAGATTGATAAACCTCTTTGTCTTTGGAAGATCCTGAAATTTCTGCCTTATTAGTTTTTGTTTGTTTTCTTTGTTTTGTTTTTTATATATTAAAACCCAAAGATTTAGTCTAGAAAACAAAGTCTGCTCTGATTTGGGAAAGGGCCTAAAAGTCTTTTCCTAGAACTCTGAACCTGAGAACAATGCCTATTGAGAAATCAGGTATTAAGGCTTCCCCACTAATTCATACAAGGTCATGTAAATTAAGTATTTATAAGTCAAAAACTACCTATATAGTGTCATGATTAAGAGACTGTTCTTAATTTTCTGTCAGTTTTTAAAAGATATGGACATTTTTATAGCGTTTGTAATATAAAACTGTGGAGATGGATATGAGATTACATCAGACTGTATTAGATTAAATGCAATAATATCCCAGTGGTTAGTGATGGAGGAGGGAGGCAAGTTTGGCTATCAAGGGAGAGTACAAAGTGTCTTGTGGTGATGATACCACAGGTTTAGGTATCTTAATTGTGGTGGTGATTGCACAAAGCTACAGATGTGATCAAATTGCATTGAGCTACACAGACACATAAATGCATATGTAACAAGTGAAATCTAAATAAATTCTATGGTTTATACCAATGTCAGTGTCCTGGGTTTGCTACTGTACTACGATTATGCACAATGTTAACATTGGAGGAGGATGGGTGAAGAGTGCATAAGATCTCCCTACACATTTCTTTGCAACTTCCTGTGAATCCGTCATTTATTTCATAATAAAAAGTCAAAAGATGGACAAACTGAAGTGCTTCCAGAGGATGACTTTAAAAATGGTAAGAAACCAGATATATTTAATCTTGAAAAAGAAAGGAAGAGGAAGCACTAAAGACCTTACAATTGCTTAAGGACTGGGGTGCCTGGGTGGCCCAGTCGGTTAGGCAGCCGACTTTGGCTCAGGGCATGATCTCACGGTTCGTGAGCTCTAGCCCTGTGTCAGGCTCTTTGCTGACAGCTTAGAGCCTGGAGCCCGCTTCAGATTCTGTGTCTCCCTCTCTCTCTACTCCTCCCCCACTCGTGCTTTGTTTCTCTCTCTCACTCTCTCTCAAAAATTAATAAACATTAAAAAAATTAAAACAAAAACAATTGCTGACTGACTGTCATACAGTAGTTGAGGTTAAATTTATTCTGGAAAGCTCCAAATTTTGGAACTGAAAACAAAGTATTTAAGTTGAAGACAGGCAGTTTCCATCTCAATGCAGAAGAAAGGAAGATTCTTCTAATTCTTAGAATTAGAGCATTCTTAAATGAAAATCGAGTTTTAAAACACAGTAAACTTTTTTTTCATTGAATATGTTCAATCAAACTTACATGAGTACATTTCAAGAACATTGCTGGAATGATTTTAGNCCTTGCACTTACTAGCCCAGACTCCAGTTGGTAAAAAGAAAATAATAATAATAATAATTCCTGGAACAAATATCTTTCCCTGGTATTATTCAGAGACATTCAAAAGGTGACACACTTATGTTAAAACAAATAGAGCTGTTCACTCAAAACAGGAAAAATGAGGAATTCAGAAAAAAGAAATAGTGTTTTGTAATGCTGCAACGTACAAGGTCTAACATGTACAAATTTGAACCAGACTTTTAAAATCTAAATATATACAGTAAAAAGAAAAATCCCATGGGTGTTGGAAAACTATTTTCTAGTTCAAAATATATTATAATTTAAGTTTGTTTTTAAATTGCTTATCTAAAATTAGAAATACAATGTGTCAAATATATGGTGACATCATAGAATGTTTAAGACAATGTTTAAGATAAAATGATCTATCTGATAAAACTTGAAGGACAAGTAGCATAACTCCAGCCAGAATTTCCAGATCAGTGTTTGTCTGCTCAATCTAAATAGGATACCCCTTAAAGTAATTATGCTGCAAAAAGCATAGAGAAAGATGAACAACACTTCTGCCAGTAGACAGAACAGCTAGAAATACAAAGGCAGACAAGGAACATGCACCAATGGCATGATCAACAATCCCTGATTATTCTCTCTGAAGGAACAATGATTGAAAAACGTTTATCTTTTTTGAATACTTGAGCTTTTGTTTTGGTTTTTAAAGGGCACATAAAAAAACACAATGAGGAAATGTTTCTGCCTTAGACTCTAGCTAGCATGATGGTCATCCTTGGGAGGAAAAGCCCACATTTAACTATTTTAGGGCAGAAACAGAATCACTTGATCCAGATGACAATGGTGTGGTGGGAAATGGGCAAAAAAGGTAAGCAGTCAGCAAATTAATGCTAGATAAGGAGCAAAATTAGAGGAGCTCCATGTTCCAAATGAGTTCTGGGTAAGCAGGCTCCTTTCTGAGGGTGCACTAAAAATTAGATTAAGTTTTGTAACATCAATAACAACTCTTATTGAAAGTGAAATGAATAGGTTTAAGCATTGATTTCTTTAAATCTTCCTTAGAAAAATATAGTGTGCTTGATACAGCATCCATATAAATTATATTCTATTTTATATTCTAATAACTGTTTGGTTCATCCATATATTCATCTAATATCCATTCTGGGGGGAACTCTAATACATCTACCCATTCATCTATTTTTCAACATATATTTACACCATGCTTGCTCTGTCCTGGTACTTTGCTAGACACTGCAGATACATATATGAATAAGAAAACATTTTAATCTCCCAACCAATGTAGGATTCTTTCTTAAAATGTCCCTGAAAGCTAGTTTCTTTAATTAGATTCAGCAACAGGAAATTTAGTCATTTCCCAGGAATCTAATTCAATTTTTGGACTGATAAAATTGTTTTAAAATTCCATTTGAGATAGGTACGAACTGTTTCTAAATATTGAGGGCACAAATAATGTCATATTTCTGAAATCAGGAAAATCAAATTAAAGCAAATTCATTGGCAGGAAAGGTGCTATCAGTCATTCCATAAGAAAGCACACACACACACACACACACACACATGCACACACACACGCACATGCACACACAATTTATTTTGAAGTAAAAGTAAAATATGATCTCTCAGCTATGTTGCATTCCTTCTCTACCCTCTGCTAGTGCCGTGGCATTATGTGAAGAGGATACAATCAGTTATGATTCATTGTGGGCAGACAGCTTAACTGGCCATGGCAGATTCTCCCTGAGACCCTAACACCTAGCACCAAGTCCTTCACTACCTCTCACCAGCCACAAGCCCTCAGATCCTGCCATCTCAGAGCTAATGCATTAACTGGGGCTCCAGAAACCAAGTTCAGCAGAAAATATACCAGCCCCTCTTATTCCAGTAGTCCAAGGATCCAGTGGTGTCTCTACATCAAACCTGTAAGTCTATCCACAGCCAGGATCCCCTCATGGATAACTGACCCTGTCTGCTTCCCAGAGCTTTGACTTATTAATTTTTCCTTGAGAGTAAGAAAAACTTGGATTTCAAAGAAAGTTCTGACTACTTTGGGGGCGGGGGAGAAGGTGAAAATACTTTCATTTGTTTAAGAATGGACAAGACAGTTAATATCTCCATAGGTGGTTTCACATAATTAAATTTTTAATAATTCATCTGCTACATTTGTCATGAGATAAAATCTCTTGTTCTTTAAATTCATCCAAACAATTCCAATCGTGCCTCTTGTCAAATCTACCACCAAGGAAAGAGGTCATGATAGTTCAAGGTAGCTCTTAGGTCTATCGAAGTCTTCTCTAGTCTAAATAATGCTCAGTGCTTTCACCTGCATGAGCTGCACTTCATCAGGTTTAACACTGAAAATCTCAAAAGTGGTTAATAAATAGTTTATAAAAAGAAAAAGAAGAATGATGTGCCAAAATAGTGCCTGGTTTTAAAGCACTTGCTCTTGCATCTCAGGGATCAAGCCCAATGATGGGTGATTTTAGGTGGCCAGCATTAAACCAAAACTTCTCTACTTCTGGACATCTTTGCTTATCACTCCCCAGTTCTTCCTGGATGATAAAACTGTCTCATTGGCAAGTCTGTTTCAGGTATGGAAATTACTCCATCAAGCTATCATAGCTTTATGTCTGTAGTCATTAAGATGATCCAACTAACTCTTAGCTTTTTATTACTTTGTGTATTGATAAATCACCAGGGCCTGTATAAAGAAAGAGGTGTGAAGAAATCTATACGAAAGTATATTCAATGGTGAAACAAAGGAGTAGTGAACTTAATCAGGGAAAGTTGATGACAAGTGAGTCAATAAAGGGTCAAAAGAAGAGGAAGAATTTGAAATATAATTTTGGGAATTCTAGATGGAGAATTTCAGGCCTGCCCTAAACTTAAGTCAATCAGGTACTCAGCAGAAACAGAAAGAGTGTGAGCTTCAGGAAATCACTGGTTCAAGTCAGCCTTTTCGTGGCTGAATCAACTATGGGGTTTTGCCTTTTTTCTCAGGCAAGAACTCTTTGCCTTTTTTCAAAGGATGATCCCTCTCTTACTTTCTAGTAAGTACTCTGATTTCCCAGGATTTAGGTTCCTGTCTTTCCTTGCAAACATCCTAGAAGATAAAATCCTGTTTCTAGATCTGGACCTTATAATTGGGTTCTCCCCTACCCCCTCCTTGGTATCTATTGCTGCAATGGCTTGCCTGAATGGCTATCAAATATCTTCAGCTAACTCTATGAAAATGCAAAGATGCCCCTTTGCATCTCGCTCCCTACATTTAGACACTTTTTGTAAATTTTATGAAGTTCTTTCCACTGGTGGTTTCAGCTGGTCTGTGGATTGTAATTTTTCCCATTCTGGCCATAGTAGCAAAGTCATAATTATAAATCAATTGTAAAATTTTTACTTTGTTTATGAAGCACAAAACTGATTTGCACATGATTTATTTCACGTAAATCAAAATCTCATGCTGCTTTGAAAGACTGTCAAAAACTTAAAAAGGCTTCCGATTTGGATTAGGCTGAAGTAGTCTGTGGAAAACTAAAGTTCACACACACACACACACACACACACGAACTAGAAAAGCTAGATAAAATACTGTTTATAATCATCAGAGATCGCAGGAGCAGTTCAAACTCTGGAGATAAAAATTCTAAAGGAAAAACCTCAGAAGGGTGAACTATGATCTGAAACGGCTTGTTTCCTGGGGGCACTTGCTGACTCTGGCCTCGGGCAAAAGGCTGAGAATCCAGGCTTAGCTCCGGGCAGAGTGCCATGGAGGTAGGGTGACAAAACTGGAGACTTAAGATGGCTGGAAACGACCACACCCCCTCAAGACATTTGCCAAATTTTGAAGGCATATAGAGATGCAGAAAACCTCTGAAAAGACTGTTTTCTAAATTCTTTCATAGCTTTGAACACTACACATTAGAATTAAGGACCCACCAGGGCAAGGGTTACCAATGAATACACCAGGTTCTTAGTTCAAAGCCCTGTAGACCTATACTCTAGTAACAAGATGAAATAAAAAGTAGACTATAGCCTTAAAAACTAAATAATAAATAACCGCAATTCAGCCTTAGCACAGCTCAGTTGCCAACTGGATCAATGTGGTCAATTTCTACTCTGTCTGCCTAGCAGGAAAAAAAGGTGAATACATCATCATCTGGATAAGTCAAGTTTTTTATAAACAACGTCTAATATGAAATCAAAATCAGTAGGCATGGCAAGAGACAGTGCCATAAGAATAACATCCAAGAGGGAAAAGGCAATAAAAATAGACACACAAGTGATCCAAATACTGGTTTAATAGACAAGAGCTTTAAAGAAACTATGGTTAATAGGTTAATGGAAAGTCGAAAAAATGAAGAAACTATATTAAAATGGAGATTTTCACAACAAAATTGAAATCTGTAAAAAAATGTATATATGGAAAATCTGTAATAAAACAATACATCTGTTATTAAGACCTCAATAGATGTTTTCTAACAACAGGTTAGAAAACATGACCGGTGATTTGGAAGACTGACTAATTTCTTTTTCTAGGTGAAAAATCTAGTACATATTGTTAGAGACAAGTGAGAGATAAGAAGATGATCTCAAACCATGCACAGTTAGAGCCCAGAAGAAAAGGACAGAAACAGTGGGGAAAGAGAAATATTTGAAAAAATAATGACCAAGAATTTTCCACTGATGACAAAGACATCAATCCAGATTTAAGAATTCCACATAACTACATGTGGGCAAAATTACAAGCCACCATGAAACATTCATAGTATCCCAGAGCTTCCTAGTGATAAAATTCTGATTAATTGGCTGCAACTCTGCTATACTGGTGGCATTTGAAAACTAAATGGTAAAATGATTTTCAAATAGCTGCTTTGTGATGACATGATGAGTTATAGTCACAAGCACAGAGGGTAACTAATATGTAAGAGAAACAAGGACACTTTCCTGGGAAATAGCAGCAGCATGGAGTCCAGCACCATGAATGATTTTTAGTAAAGGATAACCCTTGGGCCAAAGCCAGAAACCCAACTCAAGTAAAGATCCCTAAACAACTGATTCTCCAAACAATTAATTTCCTTTATCTAGTGTACAAAGTACTTTAGGCTCTGTACCATACTGGAAAGACAATTGTCCCCTCCCCCTTCTTACCTCAGACCAACTTCTGACCTGACCACTTTCCTGCAATTGCAGCCCCTCCCAAGGATGGTAGAGTCATAATCTGGTAAATCAGAGCCCAGATATCCATGGAGCCATGGTTTTCTAGTAGCTAAAGTAATTGGATCTACAACTCCAGCCACACCATCAGTTAGGTAAGGGCCATCTCTTAATATCCTGACCTTTTTTTCTTTTTCCCTCACAAACATGCTTTAGTGTACCAAACTAGATTTATGGAGGGAGTGCCTCTGGCAGCATCCTCTGAGTGTACCAGAGGGCCCTGCAAGTGCAGATTTAAGAGTTCCTGGTATAGATAACAATAAACTTGCATTTTTATTACCACTTTTGTTATGCAGAGTTCCTACTTTTTAAAAACTTGAGGGGAAGACAGATGATTAGTAGGGAATATTTTGGACAATATAGAATCTCCAGTTTTATTATCAAATAGTGTTAAGATCCAATCTCTATCACAATAGTCTTTTCAACTATTGTCATGTGATCATTCTAGCCATAACTAACAATCATTATAAACACAATAATACTTTAATATATAAAACCAATCTAGATATACTAAATGGTAGTTCTAATTTTAAACAGATAAAATCATGTACATGCAGAAATATTTTATATCCTCCAAATATATGAGTACGACAGTATGCTTCCAGTATACCTGGAAGTCTAGGATCTCTGTGAGTTTGAATTACTCAGCTGAATTCTATAACAACCCTTTATAGAATTATAGAGCTGCAGACACCTATTAACCAGGTCTTTACTGGTTATAAGCGACAGAAAGGCAACTCAAGCTAGTTTAAGTAAAAAGGAATTTGTTGACAGATGAAAAGTACAAGGGATAGAACTTACTCAAAAATTGTCCAAGCCAGTCACTCACTCAAAGAATGTTATTATTATCTGCCTCCATCTCTCATTTCCTCTTTTTTCTAAGTTACCTTCTCTCCCCATAAGATGGTCACAAGTAAATTAGACTTAGAAACCACAAAAGAATGAGATTGGCCCTTTCCCAGTAGTTATACAGAAGCCCTATGGCTGCTCTTCACAGGCCCAAATTAAGTCATATATCTCTGAAACAATCTCTGTGACCCTAATTACTTGCACCTTGGTCACTTACCCAGACCTACACCACATAGACTGAGAGCATGAGTAGAAAAGTCAGGGTGCATTAACAGGAAAAGGAATGAAGCTAAGTAAGACAAAAAATAAACAAATACCTATTATACTTTTCTCTGAAAATTTCTATATAATGGAGATATTTTGTTTAACATAATTTCTGGACCTGATCATAAAACACTTGCATAAATGCATATTTCAACATTTTTATCTGAATATAAGAAATCCAATTTGACAACATTTGAAATTACTGAGAGTATAATTACCCTATAAGCAAGTGTGTTCATCCATGCAGTGATTTTTTCCCCCTCCTCTCCAACTTCTGACTACCATTTAAACTGTCTCTTTTGATGGCTCTGACTTGATATATATTTATCTTAAATTCAAGTTTGAGACAGGCATGAAGAGAGAAATGTATTCTGCATGTTCTATATAATTTATTCATGATTATAGACATTAGGAGTTTAAAATTAGAAATTACCTAATGCACTACTACTTTCTGTGTTGTAGAAAGATTTTTAAATGTTGCCTTGGAATAGATCATTACTTTGAAAAATATGCATCTAAACTCTTCCTAGGTCACCCAATTTGGCTATATAAATGATAAAGAGTGTAAGGACTTCCATTATTTCATCCCAGTTGTTAACTTACAGATTTTCTACGGGCTGAACAAAGATTTTCATTGAGCTAAACAAAGATTTGGGGTGGCTTTTCAGGCTTTTCATGGGTTCATTGAATGAAACTAAAAACTAAAGCCACTGTGAATCATATTTCTGTCTTCATTATAAAGAATAATAAGACATTTAAAAGAACTATACCAACTCATTAAATGGGAATCATTCCTATTTCTCTCTGCCTTGCCTGCAACAGACATCACTAATTGATGAATATACTCCTCACCTCCTTCTCAAAATGACACTGCAGGCAACCACTACAGACAAAAGCAGCACTGAAAACAAAATTATTTACCAGTTCTGTCGTTTAAAATACTTACTGAGCCAACCAACAAACATTGAAAAATTATCTTATCTTTCCTCAGTGGCCCTATATGGAATTTTCTCCCAATCCTGGATCTTTTGAACTTAATTTCCTCAGAATTACACATATATATCTTTATGCATAAACAATGTTAAAAGGTACCTAAGACTCCAGAGTTATTAGAATGTCCCATTAATCTGCCCCTAATCCCACCCAGAGAGCAATTTGAAACATCTAGGAATAGCACTCAGAAGTGTTTTGGGCTCTTATCTCCTGGCCATTAGAATAACCAAAGCATCTCTATCAGAGTGGATTCTTGGGAGCGTCTAAAAAACCAAACAGCTCAGGAATATTCCCTTGCCTTGTAGAAACCCAGACACTGGCTCCAAAGATTTTCATATTCTCCAGGATTCCCTCCATGCAAAAGCCCTCTAGTCATTTCCCCAGATGAAAAGTATTTCTTCAAACAACCATTATTTAACCAACTCATTTTAGTGTTTTTGAAATAAGTGCAAAGGCCATCTCCTTCAAGATTTCAATCCATTTGCTTCTTTTTTTAAATGTTCCCTTTGGTTGCCATGATAAGGGAACATGGCAATGAATAAATTAATAAAGAATGAGAGCAATGTGATTGTTTTGATACAAATGTGCTTACCCATGGGATGACCATGCGGCTTTGGCAACACGTACTGTGCATCTGGGCAGAAGTCTGTTTGAGGAGTTAGCTTCAATCATTCCTTCCCTCAGTGTATGGAGGAAAATTCACAGAAACGAGTTATTCAGTCTCAGGGGGCAGGAAAGCATCCTGGCAATGACATAAACATTAGTTTCAACATTGTTTCTACAGGAACCAAGGGATCTTCTGTGAAATGAATTGTTATTAAACTTACAACATGTAATAAGAAATATATCTCATCAAGCAATGTGGTATCCCTCACTTTATGGAATAGCTATGTTAAGCCAAACAGTTTAAAAAGACAAGTGAATCATTTGCTATAAATGTCTGTTATAAAAATCATATGTGTGTTTCCACAGGGAAGAGTCCACCAAATGATGGAATTGATCAAGTTTTATGGGAAAGCAATTACAATTATAGATATATCCCATGGCATACACTATGCTTGCTCCAAAGGCTAGACCTCCCTAGCAGTTCATTTTTCTTCTGCAGTACCTTTCTTGTCCCAGATCTTCTTTCCACAGCTAGACACAGTCCTATCCCCATCCTCTCAAAATCATGAATTCTGAACAAGTCTGGAAATTATCTGTTTGACATCCCTCAACATGATCCCCTTAGATACTTTTTGTCAAAGCATTTATAGTATATAATAGCTTGGGGTTGTTAAATTAAGTATAACTAGAAAGGGGGAAAGGGCAGACTTGAGAGAAGCTTTGGAATTACCAAACCACCACGACGTGCTTTAAGCCTGAACAATTAGGAATGGTTTAAGTTTGGAGGTGTGTTTATAAACAGCAAAATGCCATCAAGGGAATTTCCCATCAGAAGAAAATATTCCAATTTGACCCTCTAATTTGACATTAAGTTACAACATTTATTTTAGTTTAGTTGATTTTTAGTAAGCCTGAAAAAGTAATACGCTGCCTTAGTGCACAAAAAAAGTGACTTGCCCCCAATTTAGTCACTTGCCAAGAATCTCTGCCTTCTTTAAATGTAAAGATGAAATTTATGAAAAAAATGTGATGGTACTTATGTGAATGACTCAATCAAAACTCAGTTAAGATGTGTTATGATATGATTAGATTAATTTATATTAGATCATAGGTCCCTTCATGTAACATATGCAACATTGCCAATTAATTAGTCAGGACGATCCTTGCTTTATTCAGCTCTAATGCAAGATATTATACTAGTTGCTGTGAATAATGAAGCAATGTGTAGGATTTCGTCAAGCAAGTAAGGCATAAATGCCAAAGTTACAACACAATGTTAAAACTCATATGTGCAACATAAGGCACAAAGAAATGTCCATGGGTATTCAAAAAAGAGAGAAAATATTTCCATTTGAAGGGTTAGGAAAAAGTACTGGTACTGGCCTTGAAAAATGGGTAGGGTTTTAACTAGCAGACACAGGAGGAAAGAACATTCCAGGGACACAAGAGAGAAGTGATACCGAGTGATAAAATGTTGGAGGAATGGTGAGAAGGCTAGTTTTTCCATAAAATAAAGTGCAAGAGGAAAGTTAATGAACACAGATGGTTGGGTCAGGCAAGAATACAGCAAGTTAAAGATTTCCACATTAGTTGGTAACAATGGGAGTTGTTTAAGGTACTGCACGAAACATTATCCTTTTAAGATTAATCTAATAAAATGGAGTGGAGAGATACTGGATGCAAAGAGATAAGCTAGTGCATTGCAATAGTTCAGATGAGAGGAAATGCAGGTCTAGATTAGTGCCAGAGAACTGATATGGGCTTGCAAAAAAACAATCTCCATGGTGGTGGCATGAATCATATTTCCTTCTTTGTGGCAAACAGTACACACTTTATAAATATTTGTTGAGTGAATGAAGTAGGATTAAGAGATACAGTAGAAGTAATGCTGGCAGACCAATGAAACTCATTAACAATGGAAGGGAAAGGAGGAAGTGATTAAGATTTTGAGACTTTAAGAGAAACTGTATAACAAGAAATTCAGGAGAAGGTTTGGGGAGGATGCATTCATTCATTTATTTTGCAATAAACATTCTTTTTTTTAATTTTTTTTTATGTTTTATTTATTTCTAGGAGAGAGAGAGAGAGAGAGAGACAGCGTGAGCAGGGGAGGGTCAGAGAGAGAGGGAATCACAGACTCTGAAACAGGCTCCAGGCTCCAGGCTCCGAGCTGGCAGTCAGCACAGAGCCCGACGCGGGGCTCGAACCCACGACCGCGAGATCATGACCCAAGCGAAAGTTGGACGCTCAACCGACTAAGCCACCCAGGCACCCCGTAACTGAAATTGTTTTAATTTATTTGTTTACTAGTTTGTCTTTTGTCTTCTAGGATAATTTGAGTTTCATGACAGCGGATAGTTTTTCTGTTTGGTTCATTTTGATATTCCCAGTAACTGAAACAGTACTTGGCACAGAGTTTAGAACTCAGTAAATATTTGTAGAAAAATCATAAATTATAAAGGAAAATGGTCTAGGGCCTGTTTGCTAACCTTAATGCTCTATTTCCGCTTTTCTTTTATTTTGTGTTTCTACTGTTTTTTCAAATTTATAACTAGAAAATTAAAATCTACCACAGTCAGACTCCAGGCCCTAGGAAAGATTTAATGCAACATCACATTAGCCAGAAAGAGAAAATAAATGAAGTGAAAACATTTGGTCTATCATTTTTCCAAGAAAGCTTATAAGAATACAGAGTCTCCACGTGAAGCTATTTTTGTGTCAATTACTGCTGCAGAAATGAAAAGTTCCATTGTATTCTGTGAATATACTTAAAGTGGCCAACAACTCCAAATTTATTAAGGATTCTGTACTATATAGTCAGCTTAAATACCCACACTATATTTGACAAACTTTCAGTGGTGAGGAGACAGTTTTATTGGGTTGTTATCACCACGATGAAGCTAAAAACTAGGGTGTGGAAGCCTTGTGACAGTACTGAGGCATAATAGAAATCCCCCATATACTGTATCTAGGTCTCCCAAGCATAGTGGCTCACTTTTATCCAAGGAATAACTCAAATAATTTCCCAGAAGTCTAGTCATTTCCTAAAGAATTACTGCACATCTTTACTTAGTTAAGACTTTTTAAAGTACCAAACAGGATAGCCTGCTAAACAATTTACACCCTTCTGGACAGTATATTGTAACAGTTTCTTTTCATTTCCTTTCATGGTTGTTGTTTCAATATGTATTCTTCCTCGTATCATCCATACTAGATACAATTAAGGAATTTTTTCTCATTTTGGTATCTATAAATTAAATTTTATGATATTTTTATATACCTGAGAATAAATTGTTTTCTCTCGAAGTTCTCTGCTGAGATGTGAAGAATGATTATTTTACTTTCTATGTCTTAATACAATACTTCATACTGGCTTTCCTAGTTAAACTCTGCATATGCCATATATTGGGTAGATTTTAAGGATAGGTATTGCTCATTGGGTTCAGTTACTCATGTTCTTTTTCCAGTAAACTATGGAAATAGCTATTTATCCGGAGGGATGAACCAGTGGGGAAACAAATGCTTTAGAATGTTAAAATGTTGTTATTACCCAAAGAATCCATATTTAGAAGCTCTCTTAGGGTTCTTTAAGTTAAATGGCCTATTTTATGTTATGGATCAAAACTGAGGAGCATTCTTCCCATACCTCTAGTCAAAAAGGTAAATAGAATCACTAGAATTTAGTCACATTAATTAATTTAGTAACTACTAGGAATAGATGTCTTATGATCCTTGCCATAAGATGCTAACAATTTAGAAAAAAAAGCAGATAAATTACACCCACACACACAAACACACACATCCACACACACACTCTATACTATATTTGAATTATACAAATGTTAAGGAGATGGCTTACAGGAATAATAGAATCACTAAAACATACGTGGCATTTGTAGATGACATACAGTTAAGTCTTAAGTCCGTTAAACTTTGTTCTACTCTCCTAACATGAAGGGAGTCATACTTAACATTGGGTGTGAGTTTCCTTTACAAATGAAATTTTCAGGAAAATTATTCTGAATATTCTCTAAGATCTTGTTTTTGTGGGTAAGTGTATATTGATCACTTGAACTTTCTTTTCCTAGAAAAAAATTAATGGCAAATATAATTTTTTGAGAGAGAGAGATTGAGGGAGAGAGGCAGAGGGAGAGAGAGAAAATCCCAAGCCAGCTCCATACCTAGCATGGAGCCTGATGCGGGGCTCAGTCTCACCACCATGAGATCATGACCTGAGTGGAAATCAAGAGTTGGGATGCTTAACTGACTGAGCCACCCAGGCACCCCAAGAAATTAATGGCAAATATTTTACAAGAAAAATAGGGTAAATGAAAACATTTTCCTAAGGCTTTCATTATTTGAAAAGACACATTCCAAACAAGTAAAATATTAACATCTCATTTTTTTGAACATTTGAAAATTTGAAAATTGTGATATCTTTTATTTCTACCCATTTCCATCATCAAGGTCATTTATAGTTACTTAGTAAAAATTTAATTTTGGAAATATTTAGATTGTGGGTATTAAGGTGGGGTTGTCATTTTTGATTAAGCCATTAAGTTTGAGTTTCTTATGAGCAATATCTATTCTTTATAGGGCTTATTGTATCATAATTTTCACCTAAGAAAAAGAAGGAAAAACTAAATGTGTTTCTCATGCCATTCTTTTTAAAATGTAATCCATAAATTATGAAAGTAGACATTGCAATTGGAGGTTAAAAAGAGTTTTTGATGTAAAATATGACTATATCTAGCCATACTGAAATCCTGGGCAGTTGGGAGGTCATTAAAATGCCTTCTTGACTGGAGATTCTCTATTAAATGTAGAAGCACAGTTAAACAACCTGCTGGCCATCTGCATTTGAATACCTATCTTAGCATCTCAGATTTATTGTCGTCAAAATTCTGTATGACACTGCACATAGTAGGTGCTCAAGAATATTTATTGCAAAATTTGGGGCGCCTGGGTGGCTTAGTCGGTTAGGCGTCCGACTTTCGCTTAGGTCATGATCTCGCGGTTCGTGGGTTCGAGCCTGCGTCGGGCTCTGTGCTGACTGCCAGCTCGGAGCCTGGAGCCTGTTTCAGAGTCTGTGATTCCCTCTCTCTCTGGCCCTCCCCTGCTCACGCTGTCTCTCTCTCTCCTAGAAATAAATAAAACATAAAAAAAATTTTAAAAAAAGAATATTTATTGCAAAATAAATGAACTAATGCATCCTCCCCAAACCTTCTCCTGAATTTCTTGTTATACAATTTCTCTTAAAGTCTCAAAATCTTAATCACTTCCTCCTTTCCCTTCCTAATGTGATGTTGCATTAAATCTTTCCTAGGGCCTGGAGTCTGACTGTGGTAGATTTTAATTTTCTAGTTATAAATTTGAAAAAACAGTAGAAACACAAAATAAAAGAAAAGCGGAAATAGAGCATTAAGGTTAGCAAACAGGCCCTAGACCATTTTCCTTTATAATTTATGATTTTTCTACAAATATTTACTGAGTTCTAAACTCTGTGCCAAGTACTGTTTCAGTTACTGGGAATATCAAAATGAACCAAACAGAAAAACTATCCGCTGTCATGAAACTCAAATTATCCTAGAAGACAAAAGACAAACTAGTAAACAAATAAATTAAAACAATTTCAGTTACGGGGTGCCTGGGTGGCTTAGTCGGTTGAGCGTCCAACTTTCGCTTGGGTCATGATCTCGCGGTCGTGGGTTCGAGCCCCGCGTCGGGCTCTGTGCTGACTGCCAGCTCGGAGCCTGGAGCCTGT
>NW_027533262.1:778103-940176 GCF_008692635.1 Crocuta crocuta | reverse complement strand
CAGGCTCCAGGCTCCGAGCTGGCAGTCAGCACAGAGCCCGACGCGGGGCTCGAACCCACGACCGCGAGATCATGACCCAAGCGAAAGTTGGACGCTCAACCGACTAAGCCACCCAGGCACCCCGTAACTGAAATTGTTTTAATTTATTTGTTTACTAGTTTGTCTTTTGTCTTCTAGGATAATTTGAGTTTCATGACAGCGGATAGTTTTTCTGTTTGGTTCATTTTGATATTCCCAGTAACTGAAACAGTACTTGGCACAGAGTTTAGAACTCAGTAAATATTTGTAGAAAAATCATAAATTATAAAGGAAAATGGTCTAGGGCCTGTTTGCTAACCTTAATGCTCTATTTCCGCTTTTCTTTTATTTTGTGTTTCTACTGTTTTTTCAAATTTATAACTAGAAAATTAAAATCTACCACAGTCAGACTCCAGGCCCTAGGAAAGATTTAATGCAACATCACATTAGCCAGAAAGAGAAAATAAATGAAGTGAAAACATTTGGTCTATCATTTTTCCAAGAAAGCTTATAAGAATACAGAGTCTCCACGTGAAGCTATTTTTGTGTCAATTACTGCTGCAGAAATGAAAAGTTCCATTGTATTCTGTGAATATACTTAAAGTGGCCAACAACTCCAAATTTATTAAGGATTCTGTACTATATAGTCAGCTTAAATACCCACACTATATTTGACAAACTTTCAGTGGTGAGGAGACAGTTTTATTGGGTTGTTATCACCACGATGAAGCTAAAAACTAGGGTGTGGAAGCCTTGTGACAGTACTGAGGCATAATAGAAATCCCCCATATACTGTATCTAGGTCTCCCAAGCATAGTGGCTCACTTTTATCCAAGGAATAACTCAAATAATTTCCCAGAAGTCTAGTCATTTCCTAAAGAATTACTGCACATCTTTACTTAGTTAAGACTTTTTAAAGTACCAAACAGGATAGCCTGCTAAACAATTTACACCCTTCTGGACAGTATATTGTAACAGTTTCTTTTCATTTCCTTTCATGGTTGTTGTTTCAATATGTATTCTTCCTCGTATCATCCATACTAGATACAATTAAGGAATTTTTTCTCATTTTGGTATCTATAAATTAAATTTTATGATATTTTTATATACCTGAGAATAAATTGTTTTCTCTCGAAGTTCTCTGCTGAGATGTGAAGAATGATTATTTTACTTTCTATGTCTTAATACAATACTTCATACTGGCTTTCCTAGTTAAACTCTGCATATGCCATATATTGGGTAGATTTTAAGGATAGGTATTGCTCATTGGGTTCAGTTACTCATGTTCTTTTTCCAGTAAACTATGGAAATAGCTATTTATCCGGAGGGATGAACCAGTGGGGAAACAAATGCTTTAGAATGTTAAAATGTTGTTATTACCCAAAGAATCCATATTTAGAAGCTCTCTTAGGGTTCTTTAAGTTAAATGGCCTATTTTATGTTATGGATCAAAACTGAGGAGCATTCTTCCCATACCTCTAGTCAAAAAGGTAAATAGAATCACTAGAATTTAGTCACATTAATTAATTTAGTAACTACTAGGAATAGATGTCTTATGATCCTTGCCATAAGATGCTAACAATTTAGAAAAAAAAGCAGATAAATTACACCCACACACACAAACACACACATCCACACACACACTCTATACTATATTTGAATTATACAAATGTTAAGGAGATGGCTTACAGGAATAATAGAATCACTAAAACATACGTGGCATTTGTAGATGACATACAGTTAAGTCTTAAGTCCGTTAAACTTTGTTCTACTCTCCTAACATGAAGGGAGTCATACTTAACATTGGGTGTGAGTTTCCTTTACAAATGAAATTTTCAGGAAAATTATTCTGAATATTCTCTAAGATCTTGTTTTTGTGGGTAAGTGTATATTGATCACTTGAACTTTCTTTTCCTAGAAAAAAATTAATGGCAAATATAATTTTTTGAGAGAGAGAGATTGAGGGAGAGAGGCAGAGGGAGAGAGAGAAAATCCCAAGCCAGCTCCATACCTAGCATGGAGCCTGATGCGGGGCTCAGTCTCACCACCATGAGATCATGACCTGAGTGGAAATCAAGAGTTGGGATGCTTAACTGACTGAGCCACCCAGGCACCCCAAGAAATTAATGGCAAATATTTTACAAGAAAAATAGGGTAAATGAAAACATTTTCCTAAGGCTTTCATTATTTGAAAAGACACATTCCAAACAAGTAAAATATTAACATCTCATTTTTTTGAACATTTGAAAATTTGAAAATTGTGATATCTTTTATTTCTACCCATTTCCATCATCAAGGTCATTTATAGTTACTTAGTAAAAATTTAATTTTGGAAATATTTAGATTGTGGGTATTAAGGTGGGGTTGTCATTTTTGATTAAGCCATTAAGTTTGAGTTTCTTATGAGCAATATCTATTCTTTATAGGGCTTATTGTATCATAATTTTCACCTAAGAAAAAGAAGGAAAAACTAAATGTGTTTCTCATGCACTTCTTTTTAAAATGTAATCCATAAATTATGAAAGTAGACATTGCAATTGGAGGTTAAAAAGAGTTTTTGATGTAAAATATGACTATATCTAGCCATACTGAAATCCTGGGCAGTTGGGAGGTCATTAAAATGCCTTCTTGACTGGAGATTCTCTATTAAATGTAGAAGCACAGTTAAACAACCTGCTGGCCATCTGCATTTGAATACCTATCTTAGCATCTCAGATTTATTGTCGTCAAAATTCTGTATGACACTGCACATAGTAGGTGCTCAAGAATATTTATTGCAAAATTTGGGGCGCCTGGGTGGCTTAGTCGGTTAGGCGTCCGACTTTCGCTTAGGTCATGATCTCGCGGTTCGTGGGTTCGAGCCTGCGTCGGGCTCTGTGCTGACTGCCAGCTCGGAGCCTGGAGCCTGTTTCAGAGTCTGTGATTCCCTCTCTCTCTGGCCCTCCCCTGCTCACGCTGTCTCTCTCTCTCCTAGAAATAAATAAAACATAAAAAAAATTTTAAAAAAAGAATATTTATTGCAAAATAAATGAACTAATGCATCCTCCCCAAACCTTCTCCTGAATTTCTTGTTATACAATTTCTCTTAAAGTCTCAAAATCTTAATCACTTCCTCCTTTCCCTTCCTAATGTGATGTTGCATTAAATCTTTCCTAGGGCCTGGAGTCTGACTGTGGTAGATTTTAATTTTCTAGTTATAAATTTGAAAAAACAGTAGAAACACAAAATAAAAGAAAAGCGGAAATAGAGCATTAAGGTTAGCAAACAGGCCCTAGACCATTTTCCTTTATAATTTATGATTTTTCTACAAATATTTACTGAGTTCTAAACTCTGTGCCAAGTACTGTTTCAGTTACTGGGAATATCAAAATGAACCAAACAGAAAAACTATCCGCTGTCATGAAACTCAAATTATCCTAGAAGACAAAAGACAAACTAGTAAACAAATAAATTAAAACAATTTCAGTTACGGGGTGCCTGGGTGGCTTAGTCGGTTGAGCGTCCAACTTTCGCTTGGGTCATGATCTCGCGGTCGTGGGTTCGAGCCCCGCGTCGGGCTCTGTGCTGACTGCCAGCTCGGAGCCTGGAGCCTGTTTCAGAGTCTGTGATTCCCTCTCTCTCTGACCCTCCCCTGCTCACGCTGTCTCTCTCTCTCTCTCTCCTAGAAATAAATAAAAACATTTTAAAAAAATTACAATTTCAGTTACTGTTTGGTACTATGAGCAAACTAAAGAAGGTACGATGACAGTGAGTAGTCTAAGCGGGGTGATGCTGCTTCAGACTGGGCCGGCATCTGTAAGCACAATGGGAAGCCATTGATGGTTTTAAGCAGGAAAGCAACATCCAATTTCTATTTTTTTTAAAGATCTTTTAGGCTGTCGTGTGGATATTAAAGTATTTTGGTACAGAAGCAGAAATGGGGTAACCAGTTACAGAGTTATTGTAGCAACCCAAGAGAGCAATGATGGAACCCTGGTCTAGGGTAGAATTGAAAATATCATCAGAAATAGACTGGAGCGTGCACCCAGGTGGATCAGTCGGTTAAGCGTCAGACTTCAGCTCAGATCATGACCTCAAGGTTCATGAGTTCGAGCCCCACGTCTGGCTCTGGGCTGACAACTCAGAGCCTAGAGCCTGCTTCAGATTCTGTGTCTCCCTTTCTCTCTGCTCCTCCCCCACTCACATGCTGTCTCTCTCTTTCAAAAAAAATAATATCATCAGGGAAATGCATATCAAAACTACAAGGAGATATCACCTTATACCTGTCAGGATGGCTAAAATCAAAAGCAAGAAATAAGTGCAGATTAGGATGTAGAGAAAAAAGAATTCTCTTTCACTGTTAGGAAAAATGCAAACTGGTACAGCCACTGTGGAAAACAGTATGGGAAATTCCTCAAAAAGTTAAAACTAGAACTACCCTGTGATCTAGTAATCACACCACTGGGAATTCACCCAACAAATAGAAAAACACTAATTGAAAGGGATACATGCACCCTGATGTTTATTACAGAATTGTTTATAATAGCCAAATTATGGAAACAGCTCAACCGTCCATCAATAATTAAATTGATAAAGAAGATGCAATGTATCTACGAATATTTATTATAATGGAGTGTTATTCAGCCATTAAAAAGGAATGAAATCTTGCCATGTGCAACAACATGGATAGAGCTATACTGTATAATACTAAGCAAAATAAGTCATTCAGAGAAAGAAAAATACCATATGATTTCACTCATATGTGGAATTTAAGAAACAAAACAGATGAACATGAGGGCAAGGGGAAGAGAAGAAAGGGAAACAAACCTCAAGAGATGCTTAACAATAGAGAACAAACACATTTCATGTAGGGAGGTTGGTGGGAGATGGGCTAGATGGGTGATGAATATTAGGAAAGGCACTTGTTGTGAAAAACATTAGGTGTTGAATATAAGTGATGAATCACTGAATTATACTTTTGAAAATTAATTAATTAATTAAAATGAAATGAACAAAGAACCCAGAAGGAGAAAGCGATATGGAGGAAGTGGCCATGAGAAGAGCAATAATCTTCATTCAAAGGAAATCTCACAAAGAGAAACCAATTAATAAATACCCTGACCTCATTTTCACTGCTTCCCATCTCCTGATGGGACTCCCAGGAGCCAAATCCATTTGGAAGCCAGAAGACAGCAGAGCCCACAGTCTATACAGGTCACCCCCTGTATAGGGCAAAAAAAAAAAAACAAAAAAAAACTGGATGGAAATGAGTGGAGAACAGAACAACTGGAGGGGTACATAGAAGATATCTGAAACAGAGAAATAACTAACTGAATTTTTTTCATATGAGAGGCACTATACAGTATAAAGATCATTCTACTTAGAATCCTGCATATAAATTCGGTATTTACTAAATGATTGCTCAAAGTTTATATACCCCATTCAAAAAAGTATTTAAAAAGACAATTCCCATTTCAAAGAAAATCTTTAAGACTTTAAAGTTCTACTAAATGAAATCTTTTTATGAAATAAGTGTTAGGGGGCTCAGTCAGTTGAGTGTTTGACTTCTGATTTTGGCCCAGATCATGATCCCAGGGTAATAGATCATGCCCTGCATTGGGCTCCAGGCTGAGCATGGAGCCTGCTTGAGCATGGAGCCTACCTGAGCATGGAGCCTGCTTCAGATTCTCTCTCTCTCTCTCTCTCTCTCTCTCCCTCCTTCCCTCCCTCCCTCCCTTTCTCTCCCTCCCTCCCTCCCCTTCTTCCCCTCTCCCTCCCTCACTCTCTCTCTCTCTCTGTCTCTCTCTGTCACTCTAAACTAAAAAAAGAAATAGGTGTTATTATTAATGATAATATTTTAATTACTAAATCACATACTTCCTATATTATAGACTCGTAGAATAAATGTGAGGGATTGTTTATATACTATTTTATTTTTTACAACTTTATTTTAAAGTAATCTCTACATCCAACATGGGGCTCAAACTCACAACCCAGAGATTAAGAGTTGCATGCTCTACCCACTGAGCCAGGCAGGCACCCCTACTCATATACTATTTTAAATAATAATGTACACTGACACTAAAATTACATAATTATGTCCAAGTACCATGTAGAATTCAATTGTAGTCACATTTTTCTTTTACCTTAAAATCATAGCTGCAGCCACTTGTGCACTTGTTCGGGATCCAAAATAAAATGTTTACTTAATACCAAATATGCCAAAATTTAATACAGGTCAATATCTATATTAATATACTCCATACATTCCATGTATGTGTATACAAACACGTATATATATGATTAGAGGAATTATTGACAAAATATTTACCTTTAACAATGGTAGTCATAAGTAAAATAAATAAAATGTACATGAACATTCCAGTCTTCCCTAGTACATCATACTGTCAACTATCAGACAGATCTCATTGGAACAAAGATGACACCAGTGACAAGGAGGCCAAATAGAAGCTTACTGAAGTAATATGAGTAAGAATTGAACTAAGCCAATGAAAATGGAAATTGAAGAGCCTGAGGTGGTAAATGGTAAGGGAGCATTCAGAACGTATTAAGAAGAAATCATTTAAAGTCAGTGATTTATTGGATATGATATTGGATATTAAGGGATACGTAAGAGATAGAAATCTAAGATGATACACAATGCTGCATTACCCAGTAATCAAGTCAGTTTCACATATAGTGATGTGAAATATCTGTGGAACATCCAAGCAGAAATGCCAAAGAGACTATTATTATAGTTTAGGGCCAGACAGCTAAAATATTAGGTTCAAATATTAATATGTGATCAACTCCTTACCCATTGAGACTACTCTCATGAATTTCTTAAAGTTAAATATTTTAAGTAAGATATTTATTGCTATTACACACACAAATTCATTTATAACATAAATACTACATATGTTAGCAGAAATGGACTTCAGCTTTTGATAGAGTCAGACATTTTTCATTGACTTTTATTGCTTTAAACTAGGAATTCAAAGAAGAGACAGCATTTAGATGCGGATGCTCAGATGCTTGGTGGACTTACTGTCTATAAGCCCAAACTCCCCTTTTCTTCATTTACTCAAAGTCATACGTCTGGAAAATTGAAAGGCTATCACCAAAGTACCCAATGGCCATTTATTCAGTCCAAGCAGATGATACTATCACTCTGAATTCTAACAACCAAGGAGAGAGTGGTGAAATGATTTGGGCCAAACTTGAGACAACAGAGATAGAAGAGACAGGTAGAAGCTATTGCTCCATTAATTCACATCAAAAAGGGCACTGACTGCCATGAATTGGGGTTATCACTGACAGATGCTTTGGAGTAAATAATAGGTCTAATCAGATATATTTAATATACATATATAGAACATTCCTCCCAAAAGCAGCAGAATACACATTCTCCTCAAATATACATGGAACATTCTCCAGAACAGAGCATATGTTAGGTCACAAAACAAGTCTTAAAAAATTTTAAGAACATTGATATCATATAAAGCATTTTTTATGACCACAATGGAATGAAACTAGAAATCAATTATAAGAAGAAAATTAGAAAATTTACAAATATGTGGAGATTGAACATGTTCCTGAACAACCAGTAAGTCAAAGAAAAAAGTCTAAACATTAATAAAACTATAACCTGAGACAAATGAAAATGGAAATACAGTATACCAAAACCTCTATGATGCTGCAAAGCAGTTCTAAGAGAAATATGTAGTGATAAGTGCCTAAATTTTAAAAGAAGAAGATCTCAAATAAACAACCGAACTTTACACCTGAAGGAAACAGAAAGAGAAGGTTAAACTAAGCCCAAAGTTAGTAGAAGAAACGAAATAACGAAGACCACAGCAGATATAAATGAAATAGAGGCTGAAAACAATTTTTAAAGATCAAGAAAGAGCTGCTGTTTTGAAAACATAAACAAAAATGGCAAACTTGTAGATACACTAAGAAAAAAATAGAGAATGCTCAAATAATCAAAATAAGAGAGTCATTATGCTGATAACTTAAAAATAGTAAGGATTGTAAGAAATTACTATGAACAACTATATACCAATAAATTATATGCCAACCAATTAGATAACCAAGAAGAAAGGGATAAATTTCTAGAAAGATACTACTTACCCAGACTGAATCATGAGGAAAAAGAAAATCTAAACAGACCAGTTACTAGTAAAGAAATTAAATCAGCAACAAAAACCTCCCTAAAAAGCAAAGTCCAGGACCAGATGGCTTCACTAGTGAATGCTACCAAACATTTAAGAAAGAATTAATACTAGCCCTTCTCAAACTCTTTCAAAAAATAAAAGAATTTACAAGACCAGCATTACCCTTATACCAAAGTCAGACAAGGACACTATAAGAAACATTACAGGCCAAAATCCTTAATGAATATAAATGCAAAAATTCTCAACAAAATATTAGCAAACCAAATTCAACAATACATTAAAAGGATCACAGGGGTGCCAGGGTTGGTCAGTCAGTTAAGCATCTGACTCCTGATTTCAGCTCAGGTCATGATTTCATAGTTGGTGAGTTCAAGCCCTATGTCAGGCTCTGCAATGAGAACATGGAGCCTTCTAGGGGTTCTGTCTCCCTCTCTCTGCCTCTCCCCTGCTCACACACACACACTCTGTATCTCTCTCCAAATAAATAAATAACCATTTAAAAAAGGATCACTGACCATGACCAAGTGGCATTTGTTCCAGGGATACAAGGATGGCTTAACATCCACAAATACATCGATGGGATACACCACAATAACAAAATGAAGAATAAAAGTCATATGATCATCTCAGTAGATGTAGAAAAAACATTTGACAAAATTTAACATCCTTTCATGATAAGAAAAAAAAATTCAACAGACTGGGCATAGAAAGAATATTCCCTAACATAATAAATGCCATATACAAGCCCATATGTAATATCTTACTCAATGATCAAAAGCTTAAAGTTTTTCCAAAAGATCAGGGGGAAAAAAAGAATGCCCTCTCTTGCCACTTTTGTTAAAGTCCTAGGCACAGCAATTAGGCAACACAAAGAAATAAAAGACATCCAAATAAGAAAGGAAGAAGTAAAAGTCAGTCTGTTTGTGGATGGCATGACATTATATACAGAAAACTGTATGCACTACACACACACATGCGCACACACGCACGCACATACCCACACACACACAACTATTAGAACAAACAAATTCAGTAAAGTTCAGGAGACTAAATCAATATAAAAAATCAGTTGTGTTTCTATACACTAACAATGAACTATCAGAAAGAGAAATTAAGAAAACAATCCACTTATAATAGCATCAAGCAGAATAAAACATTTAGGAATAAATTTAATCAAGGAGGTGAAAGATCTGAAAACTATAAGACATTGATAACAGAATTGAAGAAAACACAAATATACGGTAAGATATCTCATGTTCATGTAAATAATTAGTATTTTTCAAATGCTCATACTACCAAAGTAATACATATACTCAGTGCAATCCCAATCATATTCAATGCGACCCCAATCAAAATCCCAATGGTACTACTTTTCACATAAATAGAAAACAATCCCCAAATTTGTCTGTAACTATAAAAGTATCTAAATAACCAAAGCAATGTTAGAAAGAAGAACACAGCCAGAGACATCACACTTTCTGATTTAAAACTATATTACAAAATTGGAGTAATCAAAACAGTCTGATATTGGCATAAAAACAGATACATAAGTCAATAAAATATAATAGAAAGCCTATAAATAATCCCAGGCAGATATAGTCAATTACTTTTTGACAAAGCAGCCAAGAATACACAATGGGGAAAGAACAGTCCCTTCAGTAAGTGGTGTTGGGAAAACTAGAAAGCCACATGCAAAAGAATGAAACTGGACCACTATCTCACACCATACAAAAAGTCAACTCAAAATAGATAAAAGATTTGGATGCCAGGCTTGAAACATAAAACTCCAAGGAAGCATAGTCAGTCAGCTCCTTGACTTTGGTCTTGGCCATAACTTTTTTGGATTTGACACCAAAAGCAAAGGCAACAAATGCAAAATAAATAAATAGGTGGATTGCATCAAACTAAAAATCTTATGCACAGCAAAAAAAATCATAAACAAAACTAAAAGACAACCTACTGAGTGGGAGAAAATATTTGCAAACTGCAAATCTGATAAGGGGTTAATATCCAAAATATGCAAGGAACTTCTACAACCCAATAGCAAAAAAATAAAATATTCCAGTTGAAAAATGGGCAAAGAACATGACAGATATTTTCCAAAGAAGACATGCAAATAGCCAACAAGTACACAAAAAGGCACAAATTATCAGGAAAATGCAAATCAAAACCACAATGAGATATCAACTCAGACCTGTCAGAGTCTCTATTAGCTGAGCCGCCTGGGTGGCTCAGTCAGTTAAGTATCCAACTTCAGCTCAGGTCATGATCTCACAGTTTATGAGTTTCAGCCCCACATCAGATTCTTTGCTGACAACTCAAAGCATAGAGCCTGCTTCAGATTCTATGTCTCCCTCTCTCTCTGCTCCTCCCCCACTTATGCTCTGTCCCTCTGTCTCTCAAGAATAAATAAACATTAAAAAAAAAAAAAGTATTAACAAAAAGGCAGGAGATAACATGCTAACTGTTGGTGGCAATGTAAACTAGAACATCCAAAATGGAAAACAGTAAGAGACTCCTCAAAAAGTTAAAAATGCTCAGGAGGCTATATATGCTGGCGAGGATATGAAGAAACAGGCACCCTCCTCCACTGTTGGTGGGAATGTAAACTGGTGCAGCCCCTCTGGAAAACAGTGTGGAGGTTCCTCAAAAAGTTAACAATAGAACTCCCCTATGACCCAGCAATAGCACTGCTAGGAATTTACCCAAGGGATACAGGGTGCTGATGCCTAGGGGCACATGTACCCCAGTGTTCATAGCAGCACTCTCAACAATAGCCAAAACATGGAAAGAGCCTAAGTGTCCATCAATGGACGAATGGATCAAGAAGATGTGGAGAGAAGGACAGATACCATATGTTTTCACTTATATGAGGAACAGGAGAAACTTAACGGAGGACCATGGGGGAGGGGAACAGGAAAAAGAGTTATGAAGAGGAAGGGAGGCAAACCAAAAGAGATTCTTGAATACTGAGAACAAACTGAGGGTTGATGGGGGCAGGGGAGAGGGGAAAATGGGTGATGGGCATGGAGGAGGGCACTTGTTGGGATGAGCACTGGGTGTTATATGAAATCCAACTTGACGATAAACTATAAAAATAAATGAATAAAAATAAAAACAGATTTCTCACTGCTTAAAAAAAGTTAAAAATGACTACTATATGACCCAGCAATCCCACTTCTGGGTATATATCCAAGTGAATGAAATCAGGGTCTCAAAAAGGTATTTGCCCTCTTCTGTTCACTGCTGTGTTTCATCAATAGCCAAGGAATGGGAACAATCCTAGTATCCATCAGTGGATGAATGGATCACAAAAATGTGATATATATACACAATTAAATATTATTTAGCTATTTAAAAAAGGCAATCCTGTCATTTGCAACAACATGGATAAAACTGGAGAATATTTTGCTAAGTAAAGAAAGCCAGACAGAGAAATAACAAATACTGCATGGTATCATGTACATGGAATTAAAAAAGAAGTGGGGTCAAATTCATAGAAACAGAGTTGAATGCAGTATGCTGGTTGCCATGGTCTAGAGGATGGAGAAAGTAGAGACAGGCTGGTAAAACTTTCAGTTATAAGATGAATTAGTGCTGAGTATCTAATGCATAACATGATCACAATAGGTGATGACTATGATATGATTGAAATTTGCTAAAAGAATAGAACTTAAATGCTCCCTCCCCTCCTCAAAAAAGGTAAATATGTAAAGTGACTAGGACTCGATGAAGAGAATCCTTTCACACTGTCAAATATTACATTGTATATTTCAATTTATTAAAATTTTGTCAGTTACATCTCAATAAAGCTGAAGAAATAAGTAAAGATCTTTGTCTTTTACAGAAAAAAAAGTAATAATTGAAGTTACTGGCAAATGTTGCTATCCAGGGAACGTGCACAGAGCAAATGGCTGAAGACAGAATCTTAGGGAATCTTGCATTTAACATGTATTATTACCAAGAATACCTATTACATTAAGACAAATCATATTCATAGTCCACAAAAATACCTTTTAAGTACTTTTGACATTGAGAAAACATTAATAACTTTAACTGACACAAACACAAAATAGAACATTTATCACTATTTGGTAAAACAAACAATATCCACCTCTTCTCCCTCCTTAGCCCTCCTTGAAGTGGCTGAAGACAAGATGAGTGGGTCTTCATATGTTATTTTTTGCCACTACAACGGCCTCACGGGTTTTGCATTTCTATCGGCTGTATCTAAGCCACTGTGCTCATTGAGTGTTTCACACATAGTCCCTTCTAGTTGGAAGACTGGGAAGAGGAATGAGAGAATCTTAGTTTCTTGCTTTTCTACGTTCACCTTCATTCCCCACTCTTTTTGTTTTTCCTGCCAGAGCCATTTCCCATGTTGATTATTTTCCTTTTCCTCACTTCCCAACCAATCCTCTGAATGGTTTCTTCCCAGCCCGTCTTCCAATCACACCCAGCTCTATGAGATATTTGTACATTGCAATTCCAGGTTCTGTGACAAGAAAATGCCATTTTCTCCTTCAACATAAGGTCAGAGGTAAAGTGGGACCACTGCCAAAAAGAAGATCTCTGCATCTCTCCGCACCATTTCTTGCCACTGCAGACAGGGCTGGGGCGGGGCCTCAGAGGCAGGATGCTAAGGCTGATGGAGCTGGAGAAGGAAGAGATACGTGGGAAACAGCTGATTACTGAAGAAGCAGAGAAGTAGGAAACTGATATTCATGACCAATGTGTGAATTTTTGACGACTCTCTAAACATAATCTCAACTACCTAGCTCAATAAATAAATACAGTATGTTGAAGTTAAGATTTCTGGTCTAAAAATTACTACTGGCATCATCACCAGTTTCTACAAAGTCCCTTAAATAGGAAAGGATGCTTGTCAGCTGACTGCTATTTTGAATATATCCAATTGAAATCTGATCCTTTCTTTTTGCCCATCTATTTCATCACTCTCTCTGACTTTCTGCTCTGGGTAACTGATCTCAGCTAATCTTTTTTTTCCCTGATGGCAGAGGAGAGGAAAGCATTAGAAGCCTGTGCCTCTGCGCAGCCATCTATTATCAGCTGAAGATTTGGCAGATACAGAAGGGGAAATCAGGCTGCAGGGTCTTTATCTGACCTTCACTATTTCTATCTATTTTAGGTTAGAAAAGGTTTTAGAAATTAGGGCTATTTCATGCAGCATATCATAAATTTTGGGAAAGGTATGCAAAACTGCAAAGGCAGAATTCAGAAACAATGGAGTTCATAGTGTCCTATGACCATTTTCTCCTCTTTCTCTAATTGTTCAAAAGGTTCCTGGTGTTAAAGCTGTCAACAGTCTATAAAATCATTTATACTTCTAGTGATGACAGAAATTTCATGAAATCATGAATCTCAGACTGGAGGGTTCTCAGAAATAATCTGTTCAATTTAAACAACATCGGATAAGAAGACATACAACAGAAAACAATAAACAGAACAATCTTGTGCATGTATTCTAATATAATCTTTGCTAGCAATCTATCAAGAACAATTAGCCAGGAGTTCTATTTGACTAGAACATGTCTAGCTTTGATTATCTTTATGTTCCCACTGTGGACTGAATTGTATTCGCCCAAAATTCTTATGTCGAAGCCGTAATCCGCAGTGTGATGCTATTGTGAAATGGGGCCCTTGGGGGGTAACAGGTTTAGAGGAGGTCATAAGTAAGAGTTGGGGCCCTCAGGTGGGATTAGTGACCTTACAGGAAGAGAAAGACAGAAGGCAGATGTCTGCAAGCTAAGGACAGGGCTCTCACCAAAAACCAAATCAGCTAGCACCTTGAACTTGGGCTTCCCAGCCTCCAGAACTGTAAGAAATAAATGTTTGCTGTTAAAGCTGCTCAGTGTATTTTGCTATAGCAACCCACCCAGACTAATAAAGTGCCCAGGCACTTTATTTAAGCAAGTAAAATAACTTGCTTAACCAAAAAGTAACCAAAATCACCAAAAATCACTTATTTCCCAGAGTTACCTTACTTGTTCCTAGACAGAAACAGTATCATACGAAGGCATGGTATGTGTAATCTCTTTTTCTTGAGTACCACGTTTCATTCATAAACAACCTCCATTAACTCTATCACCAAACAGGCATATTATAAATCTGACCACTTTTTTCCATGCCACTAAAGCCACCATCATCTTTTACCCAGAGAGTGTAGTAGCCTCGTAGGATACCTCCGGCTTCCTCTCTTGGCCTCCCACAAGCCATTCTCCTCACAGAAGCCAGTTTTATCTTAAAAAAGATAACACATTCTCCCGTTTAAAAAACCCAATGTCTTTTCATTGCACTTAAAATAAAACCCAAAACAAGCTCCTGGGTGGCTCAGTCAATTAAGCATCTGACTCTTGGTTTCAGCACAGGTCATGATCTCACAGTCTGTGAGTTCAAGGCCACATCAGGCTCTGCGCTGGCAGCGTGGAACCTGCTTAGGATTCTCTCTCTCTCTCTCTCTCTCTCTCTCTCTTTCTCTCTCTCTCTCTGTCCCTCCCTTGATTGTGCTCTCTCTCTCTCTCAAAATAATTTTTTTTTAACTTTTAAATATAAATAAATAAATAAAACCCAAATGATCTCAACCGGTTCACAAAGCCCTACACAACCTGGACCATGATTACCTCTCCAATCTGGTCTCATAACACTCTCCCCTTCAACTTTGTTATTTCCCCGACTTGCCCACCAAGCACATTCTTGGATTTTTACCTGGCTGGCTTCTTAGTTTAAATGTTAGCTTTTCTGAGAGATTTTTGTGACCACACAGCATAAAATAAGCACCCTATCATTCTCTATTACACCAGCCTGCTGAAATTCTGCAGGGTATTTGTCGTTGGCTGATATTTTGCTTACCTTCTTCCTTATTTATTGAATGTAAGCTCCATGAAAGCCAGAATTTACTTGTATTATTCATAGATACATGCCCAGCTCCTAAAGTAGAGCCAGTTACTCACATACATTTTTTAAGTGAATGAATAAATAAATTAGATAATTTGAGAACACTAAAGAGGTCTACCTATAAAAATGTATGCCTTTCATCTGCCACAGTACCAGAAATTTCTATAATTAGAATCATCTCTATTAGATTCTAATTGAAAATGTCTATTAAAATGGAAATAGGTAAGTAAAATAACCTACAAAAGTATAATTACTCATTAGAATTTTCATATCATTAGTTTGTTTTTTAACCCTAGATAAAAACATTGCTTTAACAGAATGCGTTCTACGAGCTTTTTTTTAAGCATAGAATTTGGAAGTTACTCCCCAGAAAGGGGAAGTAACACAATGGGGAGGCCTTCAGTAGCTAGAAAACATCATAGAGGGAAATAAGTGACATGCTCACTTAAGAAAAAGCTTTTTGTAGCGTCTTGCTCTAAGGGAAGTGCATGTACTGAATAATGAAGGTAATGTAGGAACTCCTAATGTTATATCTCATTTTTTTCTCTCAAATGTTAAAGTACTTGCCTTGCTGTGCTCTCAACAACCATATACCATTTCTGTGAATCAGGCAGGTTGTATCATCCCTCCAAATCCACCAAACCAGGGAAATGAGGACTCTCTGCCACTTGGTTACCCACTGGTGGATCTGAGATTAAGCCACAGCTCTAATAACCATTTCATTCTTCTACACTGCCCATTTTTGAAGACCTAGATCAGAATATTCTCACTAAAAATCTATGAGCTGATAAGATTATCATATTCCATGAGTAACATGAGAGGCATGAGGGGTGGCGTTTGGAGAGAAGCAAATTATAGGGATAAAACTATTTTAGAAATATCAATAACCACATAATTAACTTCTTACCCTACCCCATATGCCTCTAGAATGTTGCTTACATATTTACATCATCTAATTTCAGTTTGCTTTGTTATTCATTCATTAAACATTCAGCAAATATTTATTGAGTATGTGTGAGGTGATACGCAGTATGCTAAGAGCCTGGGACCCATTAGAGAAAAAATAAATTTCCTTTCATTATGTTACCTTATTATACAGATATTGCAAGGTTTACAAGTTCCTTAATAGCCAAATGCATTTTTTTGTTCGAGTACGTAGTCTCTCCCCTTAGGGTGTCCCCTATTCCCACTCCATAGCCTAGTGAATATTTGCTGAAGTTTATGGAATTGGATGGAACAAGGCACATCATAATGAAATGCAATGTGGTCTGACCCCACATCCTACACCCAGGTCATGTTTGTCTTTTTGCTGTTTAGGGTTTAAGCAGAGGCGTGGAAGAGTGGCAAATGTACCAAACCACTGAAAGTATGTCAGTGTTTCTCAAAGTAAGATCTTTAGACCATAAGCATCAGAATCATCTAGAAAGTTAAAATTCTAGAACAGCAGTGCAGATCTAGGAGGAAATCTCCCAAGGATGTCTGCAGGCATCCTGGAGATGGTTCAGTGCATTCAAGTTTGAAAACCGCTGCTTTAAGCCTCAAGTTAGAGCCAGAGACAATAAAACAATGTGCACTACTTGCTCTGAGAGTGCCAAATCACTTATAAATTATTTAATTTTGTATCTCTTCAATTGACTCAAGTTCAATTGCTAGTACTTGTAGACAGATGACAAAAACGCAGCCACTTTAGATAAGGCCCTGAAGTTGAGATGTTATCTGGAGCTTATTAAGCATCTGATTGAGCCATTGGCTTTTGTGGAAGGTCTGCAAAGGGCAGACAGCACTTCTGCAAAACTATCTAGTGATGACTGACTGACTTTGGTTCTTTTATTTTACCTGAATAATTAACTCAAATAAAGGCAGCTTTTTGGTCTAAATAGCCACTGACAATTATTCCATTATCTGCTTGACTTTAATGCTGGAGAGTTGGCTAACTGGTGCCAAGTAAATACATTATCATTTTTAAAAATATAATTCCAATTATCATAAATTTAATTGTGAAATAAGAACGACATTTTCTTGATAGGAGCATTTGTTTTGACAGTAACTTGCGTTATCATGATAATTCTCTCAATATCCTTGTGCTGATTTTTTTAATGTAATGTTATCACCCTTTCAAACTATTTGTAATCTCATCAAGGCATTTGTCTAACTAAATACTTTAAATTACTTTCCCAGATAATGTCAGGACATAATGACATCAAAATGGCCCTATCAGGTAGTTCCACTGGATTTTTTTATTGAAATCTTTCATTGGAGTATATTAAAAAATAAAAAGGAAGGGTGCTTCTATGGATTAAAATATAAATCTCATGAGACTCTACTAAGAACAAGTTCTTCCTGTTCTTCAAACATTTTTTAAAAGATTTTGTGTTGTGTACATCTTTATTATGGTCATTTATTCAAAGCTGGGTATTTTTAAACTCCAAATTTATTTCCCTTAGCAATAAAGAAACAATGACTCACAGCCACTGAAAACCCTTTTATAGTACCCAAATACTAGTGTTTGTTTTTACCATTAGACATAGATTCAAATTAACTTGTTTTATTTTACAAATTGACCTGCTTAATACACTACTTCATTTTATCACTTCTTGTAATATAAGAGATATATAAGCCCAGCCCATCTTCCAAATGAAATAATTTCAGGGAGAAAGCATGGTAATGGCTCCATAACTTCCATACTCACAGTTCATACCCAATCCCTTACAGGCTCACTGTCCTGTCCCACTCAAGGCTTTACTCTCAGCCTTCTTCCCAAAGAGGTTTCCAATAGGTCAGGAGTGTCAAGGACACATAATGAAGCAAAGGACAAGGAAAGAACAAATGCCCATGAAAGAAAGCTAAAACAGGCAAAAGAGTGATAAAGAATTACTTTACTAAGATTCAATCAGTTCAGTCAGAAGATAGGAAGGAGACTGTCCCTCTCTTCCTATTCCCATATTTATGAACAGATACCACCAGGACACTTTTGTTAAGGTTGTGAAGGAACTCTAAAAGTAGAAAAGCTGAAAATAGCATATGCCTAGGTCAGATGAGTTAAGTGGTATGTTTTGGTATTTTGTCTGTCTGTTTTTGGTTTTGCTTGGATATTCTGGTTGGAGGGAAAGGGAGAGCTGGCAGATTTACCAAATAAAAATTCAAAATACCAGCTAAATTTGAATTTCAGATTTTAAAAAAATGAAAACTTTTTTAGTATAAGTATGTTCCTTGCAATATTAGGGTCATAGTCCTACTAAAATAGTACTCAACATCTATCCAGAGTTCTAGTTTAACTGAGCATCCTGTATTATTTCTATAGGAAGAGTCTCTCCAGCTCTGAGAGATCTCAAGTCTCCAAAAGCTCTTTGGAAGACAAGACAGAAGAGAATGGAGCCTGCGGGAGCCTTGCAATGAAAAAACTACAGAGAAGGGCCCCACAAAGAGTAGCAGAAAAGGTGCTGGTTCTAGGGACAGAGAAAAGAAACAAGACAAAACACCTTCCATAAGTCTATCGCATCTCATCAAAGCAGGAGGAAGACGAAACCTGGCATTTTATCACTGAGCAAATAGATCCATTTGGTTTGGGAGAGAAATGTTTGACCCACAGGCAAAAATACTTGGGCCCAATCTAAATCTGTTGCCTACTAAGTAAGGGCAGAATTGCCCCAGAATTTGTTGTTTCTCTAAACACTGTCTATTTGGAACATACTTTATACTAACAAATCCATTCTAAGAAAAATATAATTAAGTTTGACTGCTTCTCTGAAGCTTGCCAAGGTTCTGGCTGAGCAGTCAGGTGAAATATCTCTGATGAACAAGCCTCATGAAAGGTTTATATCTTAAGCAGCTACCTTCCCACTCCCACCCCATCCCAGTTCCTCTGGTCCAGTACCAGGAGAAATCTGCTATAGAAAAATATACTATTTTACTTATTTTTTTTAACATTTATTCATTTTGGAGAAAGAAACAGAGTGCAAGTGGGGGAGGGGCAGAGACAGAGGAAGACACAGAATCTGAAGCAGGCTCCAGGCTCTGAGCTGTCAGCACAGAGCCTGACTCAGGGCTTGAACCCACCAACTGTGAGATCGTGACTTGAGCCAAATGTGGATGCTTACCCAACTGAGCCACCCATGTGGCTTATTTTATTTTTTTAATTTGCAGAATTAAAGACTTTTTACTTATTTTTTTTTAAGTAGGCTTCACACCCACCACAGAGCCCAGTGAGGGGCTTGAACTCACAACCCAAATATGAAGACCTGAGTTGAGATGAAGAGTGGGACGCTTAACCGACTGAGCCATCCAGGTGCCTTAAAGATCTACTATTTTATTTTTTAAAACCATAAATGTTTACTTGAACTTAGGAGATTCATGTGCAATCAATTTGAATTTTATTCAAGTTTTCCATCCTCTAGAAACATCAAGCTTTTTTGCTTCTATAATCTGTATGAGAAAGAGTTAAATTCTTCCAAGATTCAGAACTTAATAGTCTATACATTCAGACAAATGATATTATGACATTCTAAACCTTTTTTTTTTTTTTACAACTTTCTCTAAGGAAATATTTATCAACTTTGGTAAACAACAAGTTATTAAAAAAACCTTTTTAGCAAAAGTATAATGCTGTCATTTATCATTTCATGATCTTAAAAACGATCACTTTTTATTGATTTTTCTTATTTTATCTTACCATAGATACTTTGCCAAAAACACTGCCTGGCCTTCCAAGAGTCAAAATCTAGGGAACGTTAAATGATATTAGATTACTTTTATTTTTATACAAATAAGGAAACTTGTTTTATGAGAGACATGACATTGGAGATCAATTAGAAGCCAGTCAATAAATGAACTGGAAAAATTAGTTATCCTTCAGGGAAAAATACTGAATCCCTACCTCATGTCACAAACAAAAATCTATCATAGCTAGACTAAAGATTTAAAAATGAAGAGGCAGAATTTACAGATTTTTAGAAGAAAATCTAGTAGGTTATCTTTGTGTCTTCAGGAAAGGGAAAGGTTATCAAACAAAATATTAAAAGTATCCATCTGTTTTTCTTAAGTTTGAAAACATTGAAATTAAAAATGTTTGTTCATGAAAATACAATTTTTTAGGAAAAGTAAAAAAAACAAGCCACAAACCAGGAGACAATTTTACCACACATAGAATGAGAAAAGATTAATTTACAGAACAGAAATGGATTTCTACAATCAATAAGAAAATTATATGAACAGGCATTTCACAGAAAAAGAAACAAATATGGCCAAAAAAAATACGGAAAGATTCTCCAAAATTCCAATATGGTAAAATTAATATTATGCTTACTATCTTGCCAAAAACATTAAAAATCTGATAGTATAAAGAGCTGACAAGCATTGGGCAAGAGGAATTCATAAATAACAGGTATAAGTAAAATTGGCACCATCAATGGGAAAACATTTTAGCATTTTCCTACAAATCTGATCATATGAATTCATCTGAGCTCAATCATTCCATTCCTATTGTGTGTATTTATATAAATATAGATATAGATATGCAGATATACAATAGGAGAGAAAAATGACTTTTTCCTCTACTTTTCTAATTTCTCACCTGCAACAAAAGACAAATTAACAAGGGAACATCATGCAAATTTAGTTAGTGTAAGTTTCACATGACACAGAAACCTTCATAAAGAAACAAAGACCTAAAGAAGTGGTTAAATCTGAATGTTTTATGCTGGGTTTGATGAAGAGTCATGGAAACATGTGAAAGAGCAAAAGAGAAAGTAAAAACTAAGTGTAGAAACTGGGGAAACAACAAGAGAGGCGAGTTCATTCAGATTCCTCTCAGTACCTTGGGGATAAGGATATTACATCCCTCTAGGTATAGGAAGAACGCCTCTCACATGAGCCATGAGGATTTCATGATCTGCTTCAGGGGAAGGACTTTCCTGTACATGCCCCTTCTCAGATTTTCTCAGCTCCAAATATGTAGTATGCCACGGTGCCATATTCAGAGGTAGTATGTCCTGAACCCCATCAAAACACAGCCGTACCCTACAGATGCTCTTGCACACATTCAGCAGAAATTCAAAAATGGTAATAACACCAGTATTTGTGCAGTAAATAAATTGATTTTTAAAAACCCAAGTGTCCATCAAAAAGAGAATAAACCAAAGAATACCCACACAATGACACATTATTCAGCAGTGAAAATAAATATATACAACACACTCAACTATCTACCAATATCCACTACATACAATAATGGATGAATTTCATAGGCATGTTAATTTTTTAAAAACACAAATCACAAAACACTACATATAGTATGATCATTGAATACAGCTAAAAATAAGCAAAACTAAAAATATATTATTTACATTCATATATGCTAATATTTTTATAAAAGCAATTTAATGCTAAATATTATTGCTGTGAAAGACAGCAAAAGAAATAGAGTAAGAAATAGAGTAAGGAGTACAAGTAGCTTCAATGTTACTGCTAATTTGCTGGTTATTAAATGTAAGTTATGTATTCTGTTGTATGAGTCAAATATTACATATAAATGTTTATTAAAGAATTAGAGCATTAGATTTTAGCTGGATGGCTGATTTCCTAAGGCAAGTCTCAAGCCAAGAGTAAGTCTATCAAAACCAGTTAACAGGGGGGAAAAAAAAGAAAAGAAAAGAAAGAAATCAGACTATAAGCCATCTAATTGTGTAGACTTGGAAACATTCAATTTTTTAAAGTATATTGGTCTCTTTTTCACCATCTAAATCCAATTGTCTTAAGTAGCTATAATCCAAATCCAGAACATGGGACCACCAAATCCTGGCTATATTCTGTTTCCAAGTGTGTTAAGTGTCATTCTTAAAAGGAAGTCATCCCTTGAGAAACTGGAAAGATTTATACGGCTCTTTACAATGCTCTAGGATATTCTTCTGTTGTTAAACATCCTACAACAATAAACAGGTGGTTACAATAGAATGTGCTAACTGCCTAATAAGAAAGTTCAGACAGTGGTGGAAGCATACAGCTATGACACAAATAGAGAGGGATGTGGAACAAGGCTTTCCAGAGAAGATGGCATCCGACTAGAAGTTCGAAGGATGTACGGGGTTATCATATGAGTAAATGGGTGACAGAATACCCAAGAAATGTAGTCCTTCATTCCTAAGAAACTGCTGGGTATACTTTATGAGCTTCAGGGGTAATTCCTGATAGTCTAGATTTTTGCCTTCCATGGCAACTTTGGAATCTAATTCCCACATTAAATTCAATCCTGATAATATACCGACACACTGCTCTGAAGTTATTTTAATTTCACAGTAAGGTATTTAGCTTCTAGCAGCTTTTTTTCTAAATTTACTCCAAAGCACCATATCAAATTTTAAAATCATGGAAATACAGTTTTGGAGGAGATATGAAAGATTATCTAATCCATTTCTCTTATCTTATATATATATAATTCCAATAAATCCAGTCTCATGTGAATTGGTTTCAGAACAGTAGCATATTTAAAAGTTCAGTTAATAATCAAAAGTAAAAAATTTTTTGAATTACATTTCCACTTACTTTTCTCATAAACCACTGTAATTAATTCATTGAGTATGAGCTGGACTCATTCAAAGACGAAAGCAACTATATTCTTCCTGCTCCCTAGTAAACTGGCTTCACGGACTCATTCTTTCTCCTTCTAGATGGAATCCCAGATGGGTCCCCTGGCTTTTCAGTCTATTACATTTTAAATAAGTGGAATCTTCATTTTGGCATTTTAAAAAACATGGACTGGTATAAAATCAAGTAAGTCTATCCAGGTCAGTATAAAAATCAAAACTCAGTTTAGAACTTCTCTGCCCCCCCAAATCACATCCAACCCCAGTTGGGAACCCCGAGTGAGGAAGGAAGAGATATGGTAAGCCTGCCCTGCTTCCTATTCTATATACCACTCCCTTCAGGGTCAAAGCGCAGCAAGGAGAAAGAGGTTAAGAGTACAGAACATGTCTCACACAACTGCCCTAGGCAGGATCTGGGATTGGTGTCCATGTATGTGGCAGATGTGCAAAGCTAATCCTTTTTCTCAGGATGGAAATGACGAGACTTTTGCAGGTACCTCAATTAGGACCTCAGACAGCAGATCAGTACTCCCAGTGGCACATGTAGGGCTTCTCCAGCCAGCTCTCTGTTGTTATCCATTACATTCCCAGTGTTCACCTTTTCTTCTTTGGGTCTCACTGTCCAACAGTCTTCTTGGGCAGATTAGTTTTTAAGAAGTCTCTGATTATCACCATCCATAGGCTCCATATTTGTCTCCAAGAAATCTCACTTTTGCTTCACTACTACTGGGAGTGCAGCTTGCTTCTATTACAACCCTCATTCTTCTACGATCAGGAAGGGGCAGGGGCAGCTCTCTTCAGGCATGACTCAAATATCAACTCTCAAGTTCCTCACATCCTAAAGGATATACACAAACTTTCCAATGTATTTAAAGTAAAAGGGAAGCATCGGCCTACCCATGACCTTCCCTCGGTGCATGGTTGGTGAAGGAGAATAATCCAACACACCGACAACTTTCTGCAATAAATCCTCCATCAGCCTCTTCAGCCTCACCTTCTGTGATATATGGACGTGTGATGGATGATTACTAAGAAAATCCATTTTTGACCACCCCCTTTGCAAGTGCCACCTAGGTTGCCAACCACCTCACTTTAGAATGTGAGAGTCCCCAAAAATGCTCCCAGCCTTTTGACCTCTCCTAAAACTTCAAGGCAAAAAGATGTGGCATTGACATCTTGTTCCACATGCACAAACCATGGCCTCATTTATTCAAATTCTTATTCTCCCATCCCCTTTCTGACAACCTGCAGCTGCTCCAGTCAGTACCATTTTCTTCTCCAAAACAGCCCCCTCCAAATAAGTCTTTATCCATCAGAAGAACACCTGACTTCCTTTGTCTTCCTTTACCTTGCCTTTAGCCTTTTTCCAAATAGTTTTAAAAATCTTTTTTAGAGGGAATAGATAAGGTAAAAATGAGCTGCCAATTACAGGATTCAGGTTTCCCAGATTAGGACAGTATGAAGAAGTTAGTGAGCAGTCTCAAGGTAATGAATTCTCGCTTTACACATTTAAGAAAGTCCTATCTAAAAAGGCAGAATGATTTTTTCAAGTTCACGTAACTAATTAGGGAGAGAGGTGTCAATGTAACCTTCCTGCAACCAGGAAATTTTCTAATCAATAGGATAAATTATGTTACATTTTGTCAAGGATTTAACAAAAAATTTTAAATAATTTAAAAAGTTTAAAACACATTAATCTATTGCTGGTTTGGAAGCAATTTTTTTTAATGGCAATTCTTGTCTCTCTTTTTTTTTCAATTCTGGTTTCTTGAATGAGATGTTTACAAGTAAGTTACTTTATCAATTCTGAATCAGTCAGGTTGTTTGGACATGTCAATCTTTGTGGACAGGTGGGAAAAAATCTTTGTGGAAAAATGTAGCAAAAAGAAAAATTTTAAGGTATCATTTCTCAATGAGCATAATCTCTTAAAACTGAATTCCTGTGTCTTTTGATGGAAACATATCTGCCACAAGAATTAGATGCCCCAGTGAAAAAAGAATTCCCATAAAGGCTTACTTCCTTTGCAGGGAAGAAAAAATTACTGCCCACTCTGTGTCTAACCCTGTATTTGGATTAGAGATATAAAGATGAGTAAAAATACATCCTGTCTTCCAAAAACTGATGTTTTTAGTTTTAAAAAATCAACATATTACAAGTATAAAAGTGAAAGTACCAAGATAAAATGATATGGGTTCAGAAAGGAGTTCTCAATAAATATATTCTGAATGAGTGAATGACCACTCTCTGGAGGAGATGGCATTTGAAATGACATTTGAAAATGGGTAGAATGTGAACATGCAGATCCTGGAAAAGGACTTTAAATCAGAGAGACCAGCATATGTACAGGGTAATGGGAAAGCACAGAGAATAAGAACTATACCTACTACCTATGCCTGGCACTTCATTAGCACTTTATAAATATTCTCTAATCCCACTTCCATAATAACATTGTTATTATCTGATTTTACAGAAGATAATAAAAGTTAACATTTACCAAATGCTTATTGTATGCCAGGCAGTGTTTTTAGGACTTGTGTGTATATATGGTCCCATTTTATCTTCTTAACAACCCTATAATATGAGTCATATGGTTGTCCCCATTTTCTAGTAAAGGTGGTATGGATCAGAGAAATGGAATGTCTTGCCCAAGGTCATGTAGCAAGTAATAATGAAGCCTCGTTTCAACCTCAGGTAAGTTCAATTCCAGAGCCTTTGCTCTAAATTTTTGTTACACTCCTCCCTCTCTAGAAAATAACAAGTCCAGATGGGTCTGAACAAAGGGTATAACAAAAAGAACAGTAAAATATAAAGTAGAAAAAGTAAAACATCCCTTAAATGTTTGGCTATGTTTTCATTTTATTCTGTGGACAAAAGGAAATTATTGAAACCTATGGTTTTCAAAAACCACTCAAGCCAAGAATGTTTATTGCTTTTTATTCCAGATGTTAGAGAGCTCAGAACTGCATTTCCTCACACTTTTTTTTGCCAGGTGCAGGAAAAGTAGACTCTGAAAACTAACTTCCCACAAACTCCACACAGTGATGAGGGAGGAAGAATGTGGCCAATGAGCAACTCCTTCAAAAACTGAGGGAAAAGGATCAAAGTCCACCAGCCAAATCCCAGACACAAATATGTCTCATTTGGTCCACACCTTATTTTAAATGTTGGAAATCTTCACATAAAAATTTGAATTTGATGCTCCTCTTGAAAATTCATCAGATCTCACTATGCCATCTTACCTGACAATGTTTAGCTGGAGCAAAGCAGAGAATGCACGCTTCATTTAGGTCACACACTCCAGCTTCCATAGTCTCTAAAACCCTCTATGAATTTTTATGTATGCCTTCTTTTGTTGCTTTCAATCTTTATGATTAATTATAAGGGATTTCAAATTTTAAAAATCACATAAAATAAGAAAACAGACATGTCTACCCAACCCATCACTTGATTTAACACACCTCGTCATATTTGCCAGATAACATATTTTTTTTATTTTAAAGAAAATGTGATGCAATTTTTAAATATTTCTGGTTGGAGTGAAAACTGCTATAAGTAATTTGAAGCAAAATTTAGCCATACCTAAGAAAGTTCAAGATCTTTAGACATAGCCATACTTAGAGATATCTATTCTAGAAAAACTCTCATATGTATACAGGAAGCACATGACTTCCTATTTTACTGTTTTACAATCGGCCCACTTCACTCATTTAAATTATCTGCCTGGCCTGTGGGTATTTGCAACATATGGATATAGACCATGAGGAGAGGGAATTCTTTTTTTTATTAAATTCACAAGAAAAAATGTTATCTCTTTAAATAGACATTCCAGGGGCACCTGGGTGGCTCAGTCAGTTGAGCATCCGACTTCGGCTCAGGTCATAATCTTACAGTTCATGGGCTCAAGCCCCGCATTGGACATGCTGACAGCTAGCTCAGAGCCTGGAGCCTGCTTCAGATTCTGTGTCTCCCTCTCTCTCTGACCCTCCCCTGCTCATGCTCTCTCTCTCAGAAATAAATAAAAAACATTAAATTTTTTTTAAATAATAAACAAAATAAAATAGACATTCCAAAACTTGACCCCAAGGAAATGGGATGTGGAATTATTTCCCACATGTCTAGCATGAAAGAGTCCCAATATCAGTGGTCCTTGGAGCAGCAGAATCTATATGCTTTTAATGAGTTTTAGGTGGTAGGTTCACAAATGTTTAAAAACACCTTATTTTTAAAGAATTCAGTAGTCAAATATATTTGTAAAACTAAAAAACTATTGACTTAGGCGAATCAATGAATACTGCTTCCTCACCCCCACCCGGTCCTGCAAGACTTAGCAGAGCCGTTATGTGAAAATCTGCAGTGACTCCTCTAGAGAGAGATGTACCATGTATTTTTTTTTCTCCATGGAACACACTCTGGGAAACAGTTTGCTAGATCTTTATTTTGCCTTTTAGACTTGATAAAGTGTAAGCTAACCTATGTGTATAGATAAATCACATATTTAGGGAGAACGATCTGTCCACATGGTTTTTACAGAATAACTATGATCTCTTCTCTTAGTTCTCTATTGCTGTCAAGACAAATTGCCACTAACAGTGTCTTAAAACAACCTGCTATTATCTCACAGTTTCGGTGGGTTAGAAGTCAGGGTACAGTATAGTTCAACTGGTTCTCTGCTTAGAATCCCACAGGCCAAAGTCAAGGCTTTCAATCATTTCCAAAGTCTCTGGGCATAAATCTTCTTACAAGTTTATTCAGGTTATTGGTAGATTTCAGTGTGATGGGATCCCCATTTCCTTCTTTCAGGCTGTCAGCAGATCACAGTATAGTAAATTTCCTGAATTGCCCACTAGTGTGTGATCCTAAGATTACCAACATTGGCATCATTTGGGAACTTGATAGAAATGCAAATTCTCCAGCCCTTTCCTAGAACTACTGAAACAGAATCTCATGGGGAAGGGATGGGACCTAGCAATTTGTATTTTAATGTTTGAAAACCACTACTCTAGGATCACAGACTAACTTCATACATGACATATCTTTAAAGTATATTTTTCTTGGGGTGTCTGGGTAGCTCGGTCAATTAAGCATCGCCTTCAGTTCAGGTCATGAGCTCACGGTTCGTGAGTTTTAGCCCCACGTAAGGCTCTGTGCTGACAGCTCAGAACCTGGAGCCTGCTTCAGATTCTGTGTGTGTCTCTCTCTGCCCCTCCCCCACTCACACTCTTGTCTCTCTCTCTCTCAAAAATAATCATTTTTTTAAAAGTTAAAAAATAAATAGAATACATTTTTCTAAGTGTTATGGGCTGAATTGTGTCCCCTAAAAATCTGTATGTTGAAACCCTAACCCCTAGTACCTCAGAATGCAACTGGATTTAGATATACAGACTTTAAAGAAGTGATTGAGTTAAAATGAGAGTCAGAATGGGCCCTAATTCAATAGGCTTGGTATCCTTAAAAGAAAAGGTAGAAACACCAGGGAGGCCTACCCATAGAGGAAAGGCCATGTGAGGACACAGCAAGAAGGAGGCCATCTGCAAGCCAAAGAGAAAGACCACAGGAAGAAACAAACCTGCTGTCACCCTGATCTTGGACTTTCAGCCTCTAGAACTGGGAGGAGAATATCTTTCTGGTTTTTTTAATCCACCCAGTCTGTGGGACTTTTGTTATGGCAGCCCTAAAAGACTAATACAGTAAGTAAAATATACATTATTTTGAATTATCCATATCAATTCTCTACTCCATTATTTGGATGATTTTTATCCTGATCTATACTATTCTAATTTTTTGTCTTCATTTGGCCTAGACCCTTTTCCAACCTAAGTCCAACCGATTGTTCTCGTGCCAAATACCCATCTCTGCCCTGCCCTTCAGTGCCTTTCCAGTCCTATCTTGTCTGCAAATGCCCAACCCCAGATCGATCCAACATGCATCTTCCCTGCTTCTCTGTCACTGTGCTGCTCATTATGAATTTGAAATATTAGTCAGCCTCTGTATTTCTCCATTTTGGGCCCCTTAAGATGGACTCTGATTTCCCTCTGACCGCATTATTTGTGTGTTGATTGGGGGGGTGGGGGGAGAAGGGGAAATCTGTATTTTAAAGCAAATATTTGATGTAGCAACAGCAAAGCTAATGAAAACTTTCCAGAAAATAGGAAATGGTACAGGAAACTTTACATGACAGAGAACATGGATATGAATTCAGGGACTTCTCAAATCAGACTTCATTCTGAACCATGCAAATAACTGAACATTTGCATCTGCTGAGGAGGAGAGGTGACAAATTTATTGACATGAACTGAACAGCTAAGCTAGTAAGGTGAGGACACGCTGTGAATTTTGTGAAAAAGTTTACACTTCAATGCTACTGAAATGTCAAGGATAATTGAACAACTTACTCTGGTTTTTCTTAAGCTCAATTTTTAAAGTTAATAGTAGTTCTTAAGGCCAAAATGAAAGGACAAATATACACAAAATTAAGAGGAAGACAAGAAAAATAAATTATTCCCTCAAAGGATGAAATTATAAAATGAGACTTACTAAAAGGTCATGAGATTATTTAATGGAACACAGTTCTGACACAGCCTCGGGTGAGGGGATTTTAAGTGTTCTCCCTTCAAAAATGAGAAGATCTTAGCTACTGAAAACCACTTCGAGATTTCACTGCTTAAACAGAAAAAAATTTTTCATACTAATTTCGGCATGTAGGTAGGTTGGCAGAGATAAAGGTTAGTTTATTACTGTAAGCTGCATCCATCCTACTGTTAGCTTCTAGGGGGAAATTAGGTAAAACATTTGCTATATGGAAAACAAAACTGTTTTCTGAATTGTCAGTTGCCTTATACTAAGTATACGACAGTTGGATGTATGTTGATCTGAACCTATAAAACCATGGTTGATAAAAAGAATAGCAAACTTCTACCATAGTATTTGCTGTCTAGAAAGTTGCTAACTTAGTAATTAAATGGAAGGTGCTAGCTTTCCATTTCCAGAGTTTCCTTCATTCCTTAATCTATTTTATTCATCCATGCAACAAGCATTATTGGACAGCTACTGTGCATCTCTGAGCAGCTGCTGTAATCAAGAGCCCCAATCAAGCTGGTAAAACAGGTAAATAGTTAACTGACAGTCCAATGGGACTGGACCAAGTTCTCAGGGGGCATGGGACAATTAAGCATTTATAAAAGGGGAACCTGCAGATGGATATAAAGAACATTTCTGCCCTCCAGGACTTCCACCTGGGGTAGAAACTACACTGGAAACAGTTCAGAGTTAAGAACAAAAAGAAGTACATAATTCGCTTTATAAATTCAAATAAAAGCAAACTAAGTACCTTCTCCATAAATTTTTCAAAGTAGTAACATTCTAAAGGACTGCTATGGCAAAACACAGTCCCTTCTCCCAATTCTGCCATCTGTACAGAGTTTATGAGTTATCAGTGATCACCTACCCAAACAGACCTCATCCTGTCAGAACATGGGAAAATCCTAAATGTGAAGCTAAGAGCCAGGGTGTAGTCTGCAAAGGTATCCTACAATCCCACCGCTTAGCCTACATGGATGTCTAAGTCTTCCTGAAGGCAAGTGGGGCTTCAGCCATCTGTTAGCATTCTTTTAAGGCTACCCACTGAAACAGGGAGAGCCCAGTTATAAGACTTCCCACCAAGAAGATAAAAAGAGGCTACAGCTAGGAAAAAACACCCATTCTGGAGGGAATGTCAATGCAGATTCCCTAGAAGAACTAACAAATGTGATAATGAGGGAGGCCAGAGGCGTAGTGGGAGCCAGTGGACAGCTGGTGTTGGATAAAGAAACAGCAATGCCCAAAGGAAGAGAGGATCACAATTGCCAGGACCAGTCATGGTCATTCATAAAAGCAGACATTAACATACACGCACCTGCAGCTTCTGCAGCTGTGTGAACATAGTGACCTGGGAGGAGACATGTGGCCAAGTTCAGACACCAGCCTTCCTTTGGTCAGTAGAACTCTGCAGCTGTGTGGGAGCTCTGCCCAAATCCTGGAAAAGGGGCTTTGAAATGGACACTCACAGTATCCCAAGTTGATTGAAATGAAACTGATTTAAACTAGAAATGACTGACAAGGGGAGGAGGAGTCTGAGATAGAAAAGCAAATATGAAAAGTATTCCACACTCAAACATCACTATTGAAACTCTTAGATCATATATATGGCAATAATCATAATTTCAAAAACTTGAATTTGTATATCACATTTGATTTTTCAAAGAAATTAAACACATTTTTCTTTCATTTTATCATCTTTATAAATCTATGGTGTAGGAAGAGCAATTGAGCTCATCTCTATTTGACTGATGCGAAGACTGGAATTTGCCAATATCACACAGATAATATACTGTAGAAGTGAAACTAGGACTCAGTTTCATTTCAAATGGGTAACATTTTAAATGGATAAACTGGCTTCAAATAAGTAATGCTGATCTCATAGCCTGGAATTTCTTTAAAAAGTTGTTACCAACAGAATTTGCAAAGCTTACCCCCTTGTCTTTAAGTAATGGACTCTACCTATAAGCTCTACTTATCCACTGGTGTCTATGTGCTTATTAATAATGTTTTATGTCCTCTACAATAGTGGGAATCCATGTTTATATATTAGAAAATGGCAGAAGGGGTGCCTGGATGGTTCAGTCAGTTAAGCCTCTGACTTCGACTCAGGTCATGATCTCACAGTTTGTGGGTTCGAGCCCTGCATCAGGCTCTGTGCTGACAGCTAGCTCAGAGCCTGGAGCCTCCTTCAGATTCTGTATCTCCCTCTCTCTCTTACCGTCCCCTGTTCACGCTCTCTCGCTCTATCACACACATACACAAATAAATTAAAAATTAAAAAAAAAAAGAAAAGAAAAAAGAAAATGGCGCAAAACATGCTGATTAACTGTGACAGAAACTGACCAGAGGCAAATTATCTTTCAGAAGATAAAATCATTAAGTCCACATCATCTCTGCAAATTAGCATGATTTTAAAATTTCAGATACTAACCAAAGAAATTATGATAATTTCCCAAATTTGAATTTATCTCCTTTGAGAAGGAAATGTGTTGAAACTACTTCTAAGAAGGTCCTTCAGGACCCTGAAGCTTAGCAAGTATATTTCCTCCTTCAAGGTCACTACTAAATACTCCCTCCACAAATTAGTACTTTAACTTCACATTTGAAAATTTATCTCAATTTGACCTGACTTAGCTTGTTAGTTATGTCCGATAAGTGAATCAATAAAATGTGAATCATTCTAAGTGCTCATTCATTCTGGGAAGAGTGAATGAATGAATGAATATTCTGAGACTTCGTATGTGAAGAGCTCTGCAATCATTGGTTAATCTCTGAAGAATGAATTTGTAATCTTGTTATCTATGATTATCAATCAAATATATCTGTCATAAGTTATTATGACCATAAACAGCTGAAATAAGGCAAGATCCCTATTCATATAGTTGGTAAGAAGGACAACAATATTCTCAGAAACACTCAGAGTTTACATCCTATCTCATCAGCTCAGAGGATGTCATCTCCTCATACTGAACCCAGTCACTGGCAAAGACAATGGAGTTACCATCGATCAGCACTAATCAAATTTCATTCCAGAGTGAAGGTTAGCCAGTCTGAGTTAATTCTATCATGATATTCCTGAAGTTCTGAGTTACTAGCTGGAAGGCTGGACTTACACCTGATTTAGTTCAATAGGTAAGAACCACTACAACCTAGTTAGTCTCTGAAGCAGGAATTAGTGACTAGGTAGCTATTTCAAACATCAAGGAGTGATTTTTGGAGAAGGTAATATTTAAGCTAAATTTTGAATGATTAAATGGAGCCAGTAGAGATCAGGGGATGATCATAACAGGTACAGTTGTTTTGCAAAGGGCCTAAAGAAAAACCAGGATTAGCATGTAAAAAAGAAATGAAAAAAGTCCATTTGATTAAAAAGTAGTGGGCAAGGAGAACAATGATGTGAGTTGTAGATGGTGAGTTAGGCAGTTTCCAGGTTATATAAACCAAGCTAAGTAATTAGGATCTTATTCTAGTAGCACTGAGAAAGAGAGAGAGAGAGAGGGAGAAGGGCAGGGGAGTGGAGAGAATCCCAAGCAGGCTTCGCAATGTCAGTGCAGAGCCCAACACTGGGCTCAAACTCAGAAACCGTGAGATCATGACCTGAGCCAAAATCAAGAGTTGGACTCAGTTTAACCAACTGAGCACCCAGGAGCCCTTAGTGAAGAGTAGTTTAAACAAAGAAGGGATATAGTAGGATTTATGTTTTTAAAACCCATTACTATGGATAGTACAAGGTCCAGGGTGGAAGAGGGAGACCACTTAGAAGAGTATTGCTGGAGTCTAAGACAGGCAGTAGCACAAATGAAGGGAATGGGGTTGATTCAGGACATACTCTAGAGGTAAAATAGGCAAGTCTTGAAGAATGAACATGAAGGAAGAAAAATCTAAGATACCTTCTAGATTTGGGGCTTAAGCAATAAGTGGTTGCTGGCACCATTTACTGACATAAAGAAGCCTGGGAAAAGACGGGATAGAGAATCAAGAGCGTTTGGTTTTGTCCTGCTTAGTTCACTACCTTTCTAAATAACGAGGCAGATATGTCAAGTCAAGCAGATGACTGAATATATGAATGTAAATATCCAGCAAAAGGTAAGCATCAAAAATAAAGTGTTGATAATCATGAGGGTCCCAAATTGGCCAAGTATCATTTGGAGTATAGACATGAGATAGCAAAGAAATTGAGATTTCAAATGTCCTATGGTAAAACCACTGAAAGATTTTTTTTTGAGTAAGTGCTCTGACATTTGTTTTCTATCTCATTTTTGTATTCATTATCCAGGAAACCAGTATAAAACATGATTTGAGGTTTTTTTAAAATAATAATAATAGCAACTAATGACAGCATTCTAGTCTGGTTTTATAGAATCAGTGAGTGAAGAAATTTGTCTATAATAAGATCACTGTTAATAATTCTTTTGTTAAATACAAAGTATGAGGAAAATATTATGTGAATGAAAATTATATATTTATATAATAGTTTACATGCCTTGAATTTAGAAATTTCAACTTTAGAGAGGCAACTATAATCCAGAATATTTTTTTTATTTTGCACATACCAAAGGGCTTCTTTGCAAGATTCATTTAGTGCTTTATCCTGACATGTTCAAGAGGCTATATAGTAAAGGTTAAGCAGGGGGACAACTAGGAAATGACAATGTGGAACAAGAAAATGGAAGTTAAATAAAAAACACAGAAGAGTGATTTAGGGAACAAGTGAAGGTAGAAATGAGTGACTAATTGCAAACTCAGACCCCAGGCAAGAAGGTAAAAGGCACAGGGGTGCCTGGGTGGCTCGGTCAATTGAGCGTCCGACTTCGGCTCAGGTCATGATCTCATAGTACATGGGTTCAAACCCCGCGTCAGGCTCTGTGCTGGCTGCCAGCTCAGAACCTGGAACGTGTTTTGAATTCTGTGTCTCCCTCTCTTTCTGACCCTCCCCTGCTCATGCTGTCTCTCTCTCTCTCTCTCTCAGAAATAAATAAAACATTAAAAAAAAAAAAGAAGGTAAAAGGCACAGAAAGATACTCTATACTATAGAGCATCTGGGCAGGAGGGGGAAGGGGCATTGATTCATTTTCAAGATTTTGTGCACTATCCCAGTATTTTAACACAACTCTCCCTCCTCCCACTTCTCTCTCCCACATTCTCTCTCTCTCTCCCTCTCAATCTCTCTCTCTCACACACACACACACCCATGCACCTAATATCATCTCTATGTTTTAAGTTAGTGTTGCCAATCAAATTCTAAGATTCGAATTCAAATTAGCTACTTTTTGTTTTTAGCAATTTCTCAAAGTAGTTAAGCTTTTAAAAAAACTTAAAGTAGGGGTGCCTGAGTGGCTCAGTCGGTTGAGCATCTGACTTAGCTCAGGTCATGATCTTGAGGTTCATGGGTTTGAGCCCCACTTCAGGCTCTGTGCTGACAGCTCAGAGCCTGGAGCCTGCTTCAGATTCTGTGTCTCCATCTCTCTCTGTCCCTCCCCCACTCATGCTCTGTCTCCCACTCTCTTTCTCAAAAATAAATAAACATTAAAAAAAAATTTTAATTTGAAGTAGACTTCATTTCAAGTACCTTTCTGTTGTCTGAAACATGAAAAATTCAACAGCAACCCAAAAGTGTAGGTAACTTGTACCCATGTTTAAAAGATTGTGAAGGATTGATGATTCTGTGCTGAACCGTTTCTTATTATTGGAGATTTTCTGTTATAACCCACCCAGGCTTACAAATGTATCAAATGCATTCTCCTAAGTCAATCCCTGGTTTTATGTATCAAAGACAAACCATAATAGGTTTTAGGTCACTGTCTATCTAAATACGCCCATAGATTTTTTTTTCCATATGCACATATCATATGAATCAAAAGTGATAATAACTTATATGGCTGACATTTGAAAAAAAAAAACCTGTTTGCCCTTGGTTTAAGACCTTCTGGCTCTAATGACTGATTTGTAGACACAGTGGTTCTGCCATGGATGATTACATTCTTCACATGGAGACAAGACAGTCATCGAAGAAGCTCATCCTTTGGAGATTGTTTTTCAAAGTGCTTTCCATGTAAATTATGAATATATAGGAATAAGATAAAGTAAGGCTGGAGAAGCTATTCCACCTAGTAAAATGTCTTGTCTTAGTATAGGGTGCAGATATTTTCCATTAATTTAGTTTGTTGCTTACAACAGAAAGTTACAGTACCTTTTCACGCCATACATAAAGAGGATTTCATTTTTGAATCCTATCTTTCCAAAGAGTCTAATAATGTCTATCTCTGATTTTTTCCCTAATTTTTTTTCACTTAGGTCGATATATTCTGATTAGCATACTGATGTACTCTTGATATTTCAGAAACCAAGTGTATTTTTCCTTTAGCTGTTTGATGATAATATTTTTGTTATGATTTGCTCCATATTCTATAAAAAAGGATTGTATTACTTCTTCAAGAGTAAAATTGAACAGTTAATTGTCTCATTAACCTTTATCAACTGCTCATTTTCCTCCTTAATTAGATTATTATTCATAGATGTTCTTAAATGCATTGATTGAAGGTATTCAGTGGTATAAGAAAGGTTTAAACTGCCTAAAGAAAATAAAGATGCATTGTTGCGATTACAGAAGTTCATGAAATATATGATTATCTGATGTAAATGTCTGTTACACACAAAAAGCTAAACAAAGTAATATATTGACCTTAACTATTGTTTCCTTCCATGTTCAGTTTTTCCAATTATTCATACTATCTTCTAAGGAGGCGTGGACAAATTATCCTGCAATTCTAACCAAGATGGAAGGAAAGAGACTGAGCTCCAATTCTATTTACTATTGTAAACAAGGGGAAATAACTAGATCAGTGACATACCCAATCAAATTAAGCCATTTTGTCACTGATTTTCCTATCCTAAGTGTATAGAATTCACATGTTCTTGCTTTCATTCTGACTAGACATTACCTGTCAATTTCAAAGCAGTTTTTATAATTTTTGCTCTTTAGATAACTTAGTTCTTCAGATTAGATTTCTCCTTGGATATTTAAGATCTTATTTGCATTGTGTTTATCAAGAAATCTCTGCTGGGGTGCCTGTCTGGCTCAGTCAGTTAAATGTCTGACTTTGGCTCAGGGCATGATCTTACATTTGTGGGTTCAAGCCCCACATCAGGCTCCGTGCTGACAGCTCAGAACCTGGAGTCTCTTAGGATTCTGGATTCTGTGTCTCCCTCTCTATCTGCCCCTCTATCACTCATGCTCTATCTGTCTCTCTCACAAATGAATAGATATTAAAAAAACATTTTAAATTAAAAGAAGAAATCTCGGGGCGCCTGGGTGGCTCAGTCGGTTAAGCTCCCAACTTCGGCTCAGGTCATGATCTCACGGTTTGTGGGTTCGAGCCCTGCGTCGGACTCTGTGCTGACAGCTAGCTCAGAGCCTGGAGCCTGTTTCAGATTCTGTATCTCCCTCTCTCTCTGACCCTCCCCTGGTCATGTTGTCTCTCTCTCAGAAATAAGTAAAATATTAAAAAAATAAAAAATAAAAAATAAAAGAAGAAATCTCTGCTAATAGAGAAATGGGAAGAACTGATCAAAAAATTCAATGAAAATTTTGTCCTGAAATATGAGGAAATGCTGGCCCTGGAACCACTGTACAAAATAATGAAGCTATTTCAATTTTATTGTTAGTATTATTCTACATAAGAATTCTATAATAATTTTACAGTATTCAAATATAATAAACTCTCATCTAAATCATACCCTGGTATGAAAAACAAATAAAAACAATTAAATGGTGAAATTTAAATATAAAGTGAAATTTCAGTGTTTTTCTTCAAAAAGTAGCACTCAGATTTGTGAATGTCCCAAACATCATAAAAAAGGATCAAATTCAAGTAAACAACAGAAACAAATAGGGAAAGTTCAAAAATGTTTTGCCTATATTCACACTATCTTTCTGGCCTAGGATATTTTCCCTTCTTCTCTCTGCATGTTGTGCTTTAAATTGTGCCTCTCCCCCCCAAAAAAGATATTTTCAAATTCTTTTCAAATTCTTACCCACAATTCTTATCAATATGCACTTATTTGGAAATAACTTCTTTCTGGATATAATCAAAGTAAGAAAAGATCATACCGAATTAGGTGGGCCCTACTCCATCATACTGGTTAGTATGACCAGTGTACTTATAAGAAGATAAGATGACATATTCACAGGGAAATGGGCCATGTGAAGATGGAGGCAGCTTAATTCAGAAATTATGCAGCTACAAGGCTGGGATACCAGGATGCTGGGAGCCAGGATGCTGGGAGCCACGAAAAGCTGGAAGAGAGGCATAGAACAGATTCTCCTTCGGATTCCCCATCCCATCAACCCTGCTGACGTCTTGATTTAGGACTTCTGGCCTTCCAAACTATAAGAGAATAAATTTCTTTTGTTTTAGCCCACCCCATTTGTGGTACTTTGATTTAACAGTCCTGAAAGACTAATACATCATATTTCTGTATTTCAGTGAACACACGGTTCAAATGCCACTTCCTCCAGGGAACATTCCTGACTAGTCCAGTTCCCACTCATCTTTTCTTTCTCTGTATTACCAAGGCATTATAGCATACAATTTAGGAATAAGTAATATCTCTCCGGATTAAGTTGCCTACTACTGTGTTTTCTTCTGAATACATGCATACCCCTAGGAATAGCCTGATCCTCAACTCATCCAAACACCTAGGCATGGGCTGCATACACGATATGAATTACCAAATATAGCTGACCCTTAAACAACATGGGTTTGAACTATGCAGACTCACTTATGCACAGACTTTTTACAAAATAGTACTGTAAATGCTTTCTCTCTTCTTTCCAATTTTTTAATAACATTTTATTTTCTCTAGCATACTTCATTGTAATCACAAAGTACATAATACATATAACATTCAAAATATGTGCTACGTGTTTATGTTGCTGATAAGGCTTCTTAAAAGTAAGCTATTAGCAGTTAGTTTTGGGGGAGTCAAAAGTTATACATGAATTTTCAACTGCATACGGTTTGGGGCTCCTAACCTCCATGTTAAAGGGTCAACTGTACTGTTCTTGTTGACTGACTGACTGAGATACATACCAACAGAGATAGTCGGGATAAGTAAGAACACACTAATAAAATAAGTCCCCTTTTCCCCAACTAAATAAATATGCAGAAATTATAGTTATTTACTTGCTCAACTAACTATAATTCATTAGAGACCACTTTAGCCTACATAGGTGTACACTGAAGCTGAAATTTTGTATTCACATTCCTTTGTTTATGCATTCAAAATTATGGAGGCCAGAGACAAAGTAACTAATAAAGTTCTTAAACTTAGCATAGTTTTGGAAATCAAGATAAAACAAAAAAGAATAAAATTACCAAATGCCTACTCTTTCACAGTTTATGTTGTAAATGTACGATTTAGTCCTCTCAGCACTCCAGTGCACTATGTCTTATTAGTATACTCATCTCTGAAGTTGAAGAAATTAAGGCATAAAGCAGTTAAAACTATCTTGCCTAAGACTTGAGAGGTCTTTGTAACAAAACCAGTTGCAAATAATACATCTGCACTCAAAATTGGAAAAAGAGTGCATGTTTTCTTCTGATTTTAATGAATTTCATATACAGAAGCATGATTTGTTTCAAGGGAAAGGGATTGACTAGAAAAATCACAGATTATTCATCATCCTACGTAAACTTAAGTTACCCATAACAAAATGAACAGAAACAAATATACCAAATACAATCAGACATATAAATGAGAGGATTGAGCTTTTATGTTAATTGCCTATACATATAATGACTGAAATACCATGTGCTAATATTTCTTAATGTCACATTTAAACTTCTCATCAAGTTGGTGGCTTCATTCAAAGACATGTTAGAATAATTAGAATTAAACGAAAAATTTTTAGCTTGTTTAGAAGCCAGACTTTATAAAACTGACTGTATTCAAATGCATTTATAATCAATATGTGAGTTATCTGTTCTTTAAAAATGACTCAGAACAAGCATAATGTTCATTTTGTTTACTGTCTATATTTAAAATAATAATATTAATAGTAAATGTGCATACTATAGCTCTCAGTTTCAAAAGAACATCAGATGCATGATCTTATTTATTTATCAACATACCATCACCTTTCTATAAATGTAGAAACAGAGTGTTAAGAGGTTAAATGTCCTGTTCAAAGTCAAGGGTCGATCAGATATGTTTTAAGTCCTGCAATCCCTCTTTCTATTAATTAAACTAAGATTTTTAATTAGTTCAAACTTGGTGCTTTCCTTCTTCTCTCTTCATCATTAAACCAAATTAGTGAGATGGCACATAATATGCAGAAAAGAGCATTTGCTTATATACCCTGTAGAGCCCAATCAGTTCTTGTTTTTAAAAGAAAAAATTGCTTTAGGAAGACAACAATTGAATTGCATGACCCTGAGATCAGCAAAGAGCTCTACATTAGCCGTTAAAACAGTCTCATTAAATAATAAACACTTAAGTTTAATTTAGATCTTTAATCACACTAAAGGGCACCATAAACTTGCACATAAGATTACTAAATCAAGATGAGGAATGAAATCCAATTTAGTCTTCTTGCGTCACGTCTAATAAAACCATTTACATTAGCTAAACTTTTCAGGAGTGGCAGCTTGTGAAAGATGCTCTAGCTCTGTACTGAGAATTACATTTCCTAGCTGGGGCTTTTTCAACTGTAGTACACTTAAACTCTGAATCACACTTTCCAATTTCCTATTAACTAATTCTCCCAACAACCCCATACCAATTTGTTACCACAAAATGAGGAAGAGGGTTGACAATGGGAAACACTAGCGTACACTATTCAGAAATGAACAGGACAAGACCTTCTAAACATTCTAAATATTTCTAAGTATTTTACTTATAAATGTACAATGTTTTATTTAGAGCTAGGCTACTACTATTGTTGAAAAGTTCAAGAATAGCTCAGGAGCACCTGGGTGGCTCAGTCGGTCGAGCATCTGACTTCTGATTTTGGTTCAGGTCATGATCTCACAGTTTTGGGAGTTAAAGTTAGTCTCAGCACAGAGCCTGCTTAAGATTTTCCCTCTCTCTCTGTGCATCCCCCACTTGCCTTCTCTCTGTCTCTCTCAAAATAAAGATATAAACCTAAAAAGAAAAGTTCAATGGCCCATGTAACAAAACAAATTCTCAACATGTCAAAGATTTAAATGTAAAAATGGGATTCAGGCAAGTACTAGACAAAAAAATAAGTAAATATTTGGGGATGGGGAAGGACTTTCCAAGGATGTTCATAAGAAATTAGTAATGAAGGAATCTGACTATGAGAGTAACAGATGTGATCCTTTCTCATTGTTGTAGTTCCATTATTAAACAGAAACGCTGGCACTTAGTAAAGTACTAAACCCATAAATATCCACTGTTACAAAAAAAGTTAATAGAAAAATATTGTAATCCGTATACCACCCAAAAGATTCATGTCCTTAATTTATAAAAAATTCTTAGCAATCAATAAAAATTGATTAATTTTTTGGCTTCACACACTTCCACTTCTATGAGAATAACATTCTTTTAGACTTAAAATGATATACTCCCATAATAAGTTTTTTTCTTCTAATGCTTTAAATATTTTAGAACATTATTTACTTATTTTTTTTTTTTACATTTATTTATTTTTGAGAGACACAGAGAGACAGAGCACAAGTGGGGGAGAGGCAGAGAGAGAAGGAGACACAGAATCCAAAGTAGGCTCCAGGCTCTGAGCTGTCAGCACAGAACCTGATGCAGGGCTCAAACTCACAAACTGTGAGATCATGACCTGATCCAAAGTCTGACACTTAACCAACTGAGCCACCCACACGCTCCTATTTATCTTTTTTTAGAACACTTTTTTAAAAATATCATCACAATCTTAGAATTATATACTTTGAGCTTTATGGGACCTGGATGGCTCAGTCGAGCAGTCAACTCATTATTTTGCCTCAGGTCATGATCCCAGTCCTTGTAGGATCAAGCCTTGTGTTGGGCTCCATGCTGAGTGTGGAGCTTGTTTAAGATTCTCTCTGCCTCTCTCTCTCTCTCTCCCCCTCTCTTCCACTCTCTCTCTCACTCTCTAAAAAACAAAAAACAAAAAAACCCACTAAAAGTAAATAAATAAATACATACATAAATTTTTAAATAGAACTGTATACTCTGGGCTCTTAAGTAACAAATATTTTAGAAAATGCAGATAATGGGGCGCCTGGGTGGCTTAGTCGGTTAAGCGTCCGACTGTCGCTTAGGTCATGATCTCGCGGTTCGTGGGTTCGAGCCCCGCGTCGGGCTCTGTGCTGACTGCCAGCTCGGAGCCTGGAGCCTGTTTCAGTCTGTGACTCCCTCTCTCTCTGACCCTCCCCTGCTCACGCTGTCTCTCTCTCTCTCTCCTAGAAATAAATAAAAAAACATTAAAAATAAAATTTAAAAAAAAAAAAGAAAATGCAGGTAACATTTGAGATCGTGTAGTTTTTATAACATCTGACATGTAAAAATACAGGTCTATGAAAAACAATATAAAATAATGTGTTCTTTAAATTTAAAATTAAGGAGCACATTTACTATTTATAATTACTTTTCTACTGATATTTTAAAAAACCTTGGATACATATGTTTCACTACACATCTCAAACCTAACTTTTCATATTTTTGTAGTTTCAATGCAAATAGTTTCCCTGTTAAATTTGGCTTTCTCCTCTAGTTTATTAGAGAGTTCCACATAGTTGATCGTTTTGATCCCATTTTTGGCTTTTATTCATATCACCTGGCACAGAGACTACCTTTTGGTCTCTTTAATACTGTTTCCAACTACCATGAAAGATTCTCTCTTAAAGGTTCTTTGTTTAAATTATTATTACCCATCATTCAGTAATTCCCCCTGGAGATTTCCCATGGTTTAAAGGTACCAATGTAATAGACTTATCAAAGATATCATTATTCTAAAGTATTTGCTTTTTATCTCTGTCATTTGGCTTCGAGTTTTAGCTGATTTCTCTCATTATGGCTTGTTATTCAAAATGAACACAGGGAGTTTTTGTGGCTACTCTATGAAATGAGAAAGAAGAAACAATGTTCCTAGTTAAGAAATACACACAATTTCTGTATGTTAAATCTAAAGATTCAAGCATTCTCTTTTGACTGTTCATTTTACATAATTCCAAGAATGATATAGTCACCACGTTTGTTACATCAAAAAGTGACACAATAGAAAAATTTGTCAACCCTAAGCAAAAAATTCTTGAACTTCTCCATTTCTTTCTATGTAAACTGTAAAATAAACAGATCCCCAACTGCATCTCCAGACTCCCTATGACATTGAAATCTACAAGAGATGAAGAGGAGGAATCTAACAGGGATAGTCTTCTATTGCCTTTTGTACTTTTCCCATAGGAATCATATCTTTGGGTTTAATGGAACTTCTACAATTTGAAAAGTTCATCTACAGAAGGTGGGTGATTTTTCTATGAAATATTATACATAAATGTTATTTATATGTAAAGTCACCTAAAGGTGTCTCTGATAACATTCTATAAATGCCTCCTTTTTAATTAGAAAAATATATATGTACCTTTAGTTATTAGGGCACATTCACAGGGAATCCCAGAATAGATTCTTATTATTTCAGGCTTTGGGTCCCCAAGATTTCCCAGGACTGTGTTTATGGCTGTATTATTAATGCTCAAACCAGAATGGCCTTTAAAAATAAAAGGTAAAATAACTTCTATAGAGTACATACAAAAAGGCTATAGAAAACCATAAAATCATAAAAATCCTTAAAAGCAAGCAGAGATATGGTAGCAGTGGAATACATTATAGTTCAAGGTTACTTCAAGAAAAGCCCTACTCCTATAAGTATCTACCCTATTCACCCAACTAAATGACATCTGAAACTCTAAAAAGCATACTCATTCCTTTGGTGTAACTTGATAAAATATCAATATCCCTTAGCATATTGCAAAACTTTATCAATCATTTTATTTTTAATTTGAATGAGTTCCAGAATTATTCCTAAGAGCAAATTTTAATAAGAAAGTAGGAATTTAAGAAAGAAAGGGGTAGGGGAGTAGAGACTGAGTCTGAAGCAGCTTGAGCAATTCCAAGCTATTAACCAACTCTCAAAGAACAGAGTTGAGTCCACTTGTATGTCAGGAACTAACAATACAATCTGGAGTTCTTTAATTAACTTCCTTGTAGAATAAGTAATAAAATATGCTAATTTGAATGTGTATTTTAAAAGGTGAATAGTAACTACAGCAATTACTTAGGATGTAGGTAAGCAAAAGACTTATTTTTTTTTTTTCAAAACTTATTTTACCAATGACATTAGAATTGCTGGTGCATGGTAACCATGAAAAGCATACCAACTTTTAGCCAATTTTGTTATTTTTGAATTATCCAGAGACAATATATATTTTTAGCACCCACATCCATAGCCGTCTACTCCTACAGCCCTATTCGTAAAGATCAAATTTTGTAGTTTATCATTAGTTTTATACCTCTCATAGAAAGGACAAATTGCAGGGAACGTGGGTGGCTAGCCAGTGGAGCATCCAACTTTGGCTCAGGTCATGATCTCAGAGTTCATGAGTTTGAGCCCCACATCAGACTCACTGCAGTTAGTGCAGAGTCCACTTCAGGTCTTCCTTTTTTTTTACAAATAGTTTATTGTCAAATTAGTTTCCACATAACACTCAGTGCTCATCCCCACAAGTGCCCTCCACCATGCCCATCCCCGCTCCCCCCTACATCCATCAGTTCTCAGTTTTTGTCAGCATTCAAGAGTCTCTCATGGTTTGCCTCTCTNTCTCTGTATCTATGAGCACTGCTATATCCAAGAAGACTCTTTGACTGTCCAGGGCCTATCCTTTCAGAGAGTGTTTTTTGAATGGTATCTCTTGGTCTCTCTTGTTGGGACCTTGGTTATTTTATTTTCCTATTCGTAGTGATACTTGGGACTCTCCACCTTGTGTATTCTGGCTTGTTTCTTGAGGTAGCCGTTAGAAGGCTTTCTCAGTGGAGTCTGCGTCCTTTCTCTCCCAATCTCTTGGGTGTGGTACGGTTTCTGATGGCTTCAGATCTTTTCCGTGTGATGCCTGGGCGCGAGTGCAGGTACGGAGCTCCCTACTTCTCCGCCATCTTGTCCCCCCCAAACTTCAGATCTTCTGTCCCCTCACCCTGCCCCTTCACCACTTGTATTCTCTCTCTCAAAAATAAACCTTAAAAAGAAAATACAAATTGCAGGACACTTCCAAAGAAGATGGTGGAGGACACTAACGTTACCTCACCCAACAGATACAACTAGATAATACTCATAGTGAAAATAACCCAGAAAACACCACAAGGACTAGGAGAACAAACTCCACAACTAAATGTAGAGAAGAAGCCACATCAAAGGGAGTAGAAAGAGACAGATGCAGTGGGGAGCCAGCCCCCACCAGTCTAGCTGGAGGGAGGGAACTACCTGGAGGAAGGGAGCTGCAGGTGCAGAAAGGGGTCAGAAACAAGCCTGTTTCTGTCACACTGGGGAGCCCTACACAGGGAAGATGAATCCCCACAGCATTTGGCTGTGAATCACAGGACCTGAATTTCCACAGTTCTTACAACCAGCAGAAATTAAAGCCTCGAATATTAAAAATCTATGGCTTGGCTCTGGGAGAGCCCAGAGGGCAATAGGAAGCTCAATTCCTGCCCATAAGGGACAGCACAACAGCAATTTGAGAAAAATGCCTGGGACACACAGAGGGAAGAGTTAGTTAATAATTTCAGAGTTAACTGAGGAACTTCTCCAAGAACAAAGGGTCTGGCAGGCACCATTTTAATTCCCCCACCTCCCCGCATCCCCCAGTGTAATCACACTGTCATCTGTGGGGCCCAGTGCAGTGCTGGCATTCACTACCTAATTTGCTTACACCATGCCCCACACCCTTCAGGTGGACCTGCCTCAGTCCTGACTCTGTGGGTCTTCTCCACCAGGAGACTGGTACAAACCTTGCCCATACTGCATCTCCTGAAATCATAGCTCCTGATCTCCCATGGACAACATATGCACCTTATTAAACGTGCAACTTTGTCCACACACTTCATAGAGTGGCCCCAGCTGGCTGGACCTCTGCAGTGGTTGCACTCCCACTGATGAAGAGGATCAGTGCCATTTTGTTAAAAATCTTTGCCTGCCTACTACTTTCAACAGCAAAAGACATAAATCACTTTCCTAATACACAGAAACAGACACAGAAAGTTAGGCAAAATGAGGAGGCAGAGGAGTATGTTCCAAATGAAAGAACAGAACAAATCATAGCAAGAGGCTTAAGAGGTCAGCAAGAGGTCAGCTGTGCTGACAGCTCAGAGTCTGGCCCTGCTTCAGATTCTGTCTCCCTCTCTCTCTGCCCCTCCCTGGCTCACACTCTCTCTTTCAAAAATAAATAATAAAACATGAAAAATTGTGTTTTTTTGTTGAAAAATTGTTTTAAAAAAGAATGAATCAGAGATGAAGAACACAATGATTGAAATTAAATATAAAATTGATAGAATAAATAAGAGGCTAGAGGAATCAGAGGAATGACTTAATGACCTGGAAGAATTGGAATGTAATCACGCTGAGAAACTGAGAGGAAAAAATATGCAAAATAAGAATGGACTTAGGGAACTCAGTGATTTTATGAAGTGTAATAACACTCATGTTATCTAGGGATTCCAGAAAAAGAAGAGATAGAGAAAAGGGCACAGAAAATGTATTTGAAGAAATGGTAGCTGAAAATTTCCCTAATCTGAGGAAGAAAACAGATATCCAGATCCAGGAGGCACAGAGGGCCCCCAAAAAATCAACCCAAGGAGGTCCACACGAACCCTATTAATAAATAAAATGGAAAAAGTACTGATAAAGACAAAATGTTTTTTTAAAAAACCAATAGTGGGGCATCTAGGTGGCTCAGTTGGTTAAGTGTCTGACTTTGGCTCAGGTCATGATTCACAGTTTGAGGGTTTGAGCCCCATGTCAGGCTCTGAGCTGTCAGCATAGAGCCTGCTTTGGATTCTATGTCTCCCCTCCCCCCTCCTTCCCTATTCATGCTCTGTCTCTCTCTCTGTCTCTCAAAAATGAATAAATTTTTAAAAAAATTTAAGAGATAAAAACAATAACAAAGAAGACAGTTACATACAAGGGAAACCCCATAAGACTATCAAGGGCTAGAAGGGAGTGGCATGATATATTAAAAGTGCTGAAAGGGACACATCTGCAGCTAAGAATACTCTATCCAGAAAGACTATCATTCAGAATAGAAAGAGAGATAAAGAATTTTACAGACAGGGGAGAGGCCAAGATGGTGGAGCAGCATGGAAACTCTCCTTCTCTCATCCCTGAAATGCAGTTAGATCAGCACTAAACCATTTTGTACACGTAGGAAATTGATTTGAAGATTAACACAACAATCTGAATAACTTGAGCCACAGAACTCGGCAGGTACATGGTGCAGAGAGGTGAACTGGAGAGAGAAGCTGCAGAGGGTAGGGTGCTGTTTTTGTAGAGACAGGATAGAGAACGGGGGAGAGAGTGAGCACATTGGAAGAGTACAGGAAAAGCACCCCTCCCCAAAAGTAGCTGGAGAGAAAGAGAAAAAGTGGGAACACTCACAAGAGACTGAACAAGAAATCTATTCCCCAACACCACTGAAGGAGAGAAAGGAGAGGGTTTCAACACCATAAGGACTCTATAAACAGGGGAACACAGAGTTGTAAATTCCCGAGCTCAATACCTGGTGGTGCTCTGGTAGAAAGGAAGGGCAAATCCCCAGTAGTAGGCAGTGATGTCAGAGCAGTCCGGCCATTTTCACCTCTCACACGTGCACATACATGTGCACACCTACCACACCAAGCCACCCCAGTAAGCTAAGCAGAGCCACCTGGTGGAGCATGGAGTCATTACACCACACCCTGTCCATCTGTGCCAACCAAGGTCTAGAGGACCACAAGTCTCTCTGTTTAGTGTACAGACTATAAAGTGCTACATAGTTTGAGTTCTAGGAAAAACTAGATTTAACTTCATTTGGGTTTCATTCTGTTTACCGATCCATCTAGTCCTTTCTTCTTTCTTTCTCCTCTCTTTTCTTTTTCTTGGATCCAGAAAGAGAAAAATTTATTGTTATTTTCCCTTTATAAATTATTTTTAAATCTTTTTCCTATGTTTTTTATTCTTTCACTTTCTTCATTTCATTTTATACCTTTTTTAATTTTTAAACTTTTTCTTACCTTTTTTCCTTTTCTTTCCCTTTTTTCTTTATTCTATCAAGTTTCTTTCAATAACCAGATGAAGACACACCCAGGATTGCTTCTTTTATTTGATTATTTAAATTATTTTTTATTTTACCTTAATGTTTATTTTTCATTTTATTAATTCTTTTTCCTCCTCCAAAATAATAAGTTGAAGGAATTGACCCCAAAAGAAATAACAGGAAGAAATGACAGCCAAGGGCTTAATCAACACATATATAAGGAAGACGTCTGAACTCGAATGTAATCACTATAATAAGAATTCTAGCTGGGGCAGAAAAAAAAAGCATAAAATCCCTTTCTGCAAAGATAAAAGAAGGAAAATCTACTCAGGACAAAATTAAAAATGCTATAACCCAGATGCAATCTCAATGGATGCCATAGCGGCAAGGATGAATGAAGCAGAGCAGCAAAGCAGTGAAATACAAGACAAAATTACAGAGAATAATGAAGAAGAAAAAAATAGGGAAACTAAGGCAAAAGAGTATGATACAAGAATTAGAGAACTCAGTGACTTATTAAAAAGGAATAATATCCAAATCATGTGAACTAGAAGATGAAGAGAGAGAAAAAGGGGTAGAAGGGTCATGTGAACAAATTATAGCAGAAAGCCTTCCTAATCTTGGAAGACACAGATATCAAAACCCAAGAAGGACAGAGAACTCCCACTAGCTTCAACAAAAACTGACCATCAACAATGCATATCATAGTCAAATTCACAAAATATACAGACAAGGAAAGAATTATGAAAGCAGAAAGGGGAAAAAAAGAGTCCTTAACCTAAAAGAGAAGACAGATAGGTTCACAACAGACCTATGAACAGAAACTTGACAGGCCAGAAAGGAGTGGCAGGATATATTCAATGTGATAAATTGGAAAAGTATGCAGTCAAGAATTCTTTATCCAGCAAGGCTGTCATTCAAGGTAGAAGGAAAGATAAAGTTCCCAGACAAACAGAAACTAACAGAGATTGTGACCACTAAACCAGCACTCCAAGATATCTTAAGGGGGACTCTCTAAGGAGAAAAAAGATGAAACAAAACAAAGCAGACCAAAAGCAACAAAAAATAGAAAAAAAATAGAAAGGACCAGAGAACATCACTAGAAACTCCAACTTCATAGGCAACAAAATGGCAATAAATTCATATCTTTCAGTAATCACTCTAAATGTCAATGGACCAAACACTCCAATTGAAAAAAACATAGGATACTAGAATGGATGAGAACATAAAATCCACTTATATGCTATTTACAAGAGACCTCTTGTAAACCTGAAGACTCCCTCAAGACTGAAAGTAAGGGGATGGAGAACCATCTATCATGCTAATTATCACCAAAAGAAAGGTGGAGTAGCCATACTTATATCAGATAAACTAGATTTTAAACTTAAGACTGTAACAAGAGATGAAGAAGGGCATTATATCATAACTAAGGGTCTATCCACCAAGGAGATCTAACAATTTAAACATTTATGCCTCTAATGTGGAAGAACCCAAATATGCAAATCAATTAATCTCAAACCTAAAGAAACTCATTTCTAACAATACCACTTCAGCAATGGACAGATCATCTAAGCAGAAAATAAATAAGGAAACAAAGGATTTAAATGACACACTGGACTGGATGGACCTAGATATATTCAGAAAATTGCATCCTAAAGCAGCAGAATACACATTCTTCACAATTGCACATGGAACATTACCCAGAATAGATCATATCCTGGGATAAAAATTAGCCATCAAGAAGTACAAAAAGATCGAAATCATACTATGCATATTTTCAGACCACAGCACTATGAGACTGGAAATCAACCACAAGAAAAAATTTGGAAAGAACAAATACTTGGAGATTAAAGAATATCCTACTAAAGAATGAATGGTTTAGCCAAGAAGTTAAAGAGGAAATTAAAAAGGACATGGAAGCCAATGAAAATGATAATACAACAGCCCAAAATCTCTGGGATGCAGCAAAGGCAGTCATAAGAGGGAAGTATATCGCAATGCAGGGCTTCCTAAAGAAGGAAAAAAGGTTTCAGATCCACAACCTAACCTAACACCTTAAAGAGCTGGAAAAAGAATGATAAATAAAGCCCAAAAAGGGCAGAAGAAGGAAAATAATAATGATTAGAGCATAAATCAATGGTATTGAAATCAAGAAAGCAGTAAAACAGATCAATGAAACCAGAAGCTGGTTCTTTAGAAGAATTAATAAAATTGATAACCCCCAGCCAGATTGATCAAAAAGAAGAAGGAAAGGACCCAAATAAATAAAATCAAGAATGAAAGAGGAGAGATCACAACCAACACTGCAGAAATACAAACAATAAGAGAATATTATGAGCAATTATATGTCAATAAGTTGGGCAATCTGGAACAAATGGACTGATTCCCAGAAACATATAAACCACCAAAACTGAATCAAGAAGAAACAGAAAATTTGAACAGATCCATAACCAGTAAAGAAACTGGACTAGTAATGAAAAATCTCCCAAAATACAAGAGTCCAGTGCCAGATGGCTTTTCAGGGGATTTCTGCCAAACACTTAAAGAAGAGTTAACACCTATTCTGTTGAAGGTGTTCCAAAAAATTGAAATGGACGGAAAGCTTCCAAACTCATTCTATGAGGCCAGCATTATCCTGATTCCAAAACCGAACAAAGACCCCACTAAAAAGGAGAACTACAGACCAATTTCCCTGATGAATATGGATGTAAAAATTCTCAACAAGATACTAGCCAAACAGATCCCACAGTACATTAAAAGAATTATTCACCATGATCAAGTCGGATTTATTCCTGGGATGCAGGGCTGATTCAATATCTACAAATCAATCAATGTGAGATATCACATTAATAAAAGAAAGACTAAAAACCATATGATCCTCTCAATAGATACAAAGAAAGCATTTAACAAAATACAGCATCCTTTCTTGATAAAAACCCTCAAAAAAAGTAGGGACAGAAGGATCATACCTCAAGATCACAAAAGCCATTTTTGAAAGACCTATCCCTACTATCATGGGGGAAAACTGAGAACTTTCCCCTAAGGTCAGGAACACAACAAGGATGTCCACTGTCACCAGTGTTATTCAACATAATGCTGTAAGTCCTAGCCTCAGCAATTAGACAACACAAAGAAATAAACGGCATCCAAATCAGCAAGGAGGAAGTCAAACGTTCAGTATGTGCAGACCACATGATGCTCTAGCTGGAAAACCCAAAAGATTCCACCATAAAACTGCTAGAACTGATCCATGAATTCAGCAAAGTCGCAGGATATAAAATTAATGCACAGATACTGGCTGCATTTCTATACTAATTATGAAGCAGCAGAAAGAGAAATCAAGGAATCAATCCCATTTTCAAGTGCATCAAAAACCATAAAATACCTATGAATAAACCTAATCAAAGAGGTGAAAAATCTATACACTGAAAATTATAGAAAGCTTATGAAAGAAATTGAGGAAGATATCAAAAAATGGAAAAACATTCCATGCTCATAGCTTGGACAAATATTGTTAAAATGTCTACACTACCCAAAGCAGTCTACATATTCAATGCAATCCCATCAAAATAACACCAGCATTCTTCACAGAGCTAGAACAGACAATCCTAGAATTTGTATGGAACCAGAAAGGACCCTGAATAGCCAAAGCAATCCTGCGAAAGAAAACCAAAGCTGGAGGTATCACAATCCCAGATTTCAAGATGTATCAGAAAGCTGTAATCATCAACACAGTATGGTACTGGCACAAAAACAGAAACATACATCAGTGGAACAGGATAGAGAACCCAGAAATGGACCCATAAGTGTATGCCAACTAATCTTTGACAAAGCAGGAAAGAATATCCAATGGAATAAAGATAGTCCCTTCAGTAAATGATGTTGGGAAAACTGGACAGTGAGATACAGAAGAATGAACCTGGACTACTTTCTAACACCACACACAAATATAAACTCAAAACAGATGAAAGACCAAAATGGAAAACTGGAAGCCATCAAAATTCTAGAGGAGAAAGCAGGCATAAAACTCTTTGACCTCAGCCACAGCAACTTCTTACTCAACATGTCTCCAGAGGCAAGCAAAACAAAAGCAAAAATAAACTATTAGGACCTCATCAAGATAAAAATCTTCTGCATAGTGAAAGGAACAATCAACAAAACTAAAAGGCAACCAGCAGAATGGGAGAAGATATTTGCAAATGACATATCAGATAAAGGGTTAGTATCCAAAATCATTAAATAACTTATCAAACTCAACACCCCAAAAACAATAATCCAGTGAAGAAATGGGCAAAAGACATAAATAGACACTTCTCCAAAGAAGACATCCAGATGGCTGATAGACAAATGAAAAAATGCCCAACATCACTCAGCATCAGGGAAATACAAGTCAAAACCACAACGAAATACAACCTTACACCTGTCAGAATAGCTAAAATTAACAACTCAGGCAATGACAGATGTTGTCAAGGATGCAGAGAAAGAAGAACACTTTTGCACTGCTGGTGGGAATACAAACTGGTGTAGCGACTCTGGAAAACAGTATGAAGTTCCTCAAAAAATTAAAAATAGAGCTAACTTCCAACCCAGCAATTGCACTAGTAGGGATTTATCCAAAGGTTATAGGAGTGCTATTTTGAAGGGACACCCATACTCCAATGTTTATAGCAGTGCTATCGATAACTGCCAAGGTATGGAAAGAGCCCCAATATTCATCCACTGATGAATGGATAAAGAAGATATGGTATGGAATATTACTATGCATTATACACAATGGAATATTACTCAGCAATCGAAAAGAATGAAATCTTGCCATTTGCAACAATGTGGATAAAACTACAGTATATTACACTAAGTGAAATTAGTCAATCAGAGAATGATAAATATCGTATGACTTCAACTCATATGTGGAATTTAAGATACAAAACAGATTAACATAAGGGAAGAGAAGCAAAAATAACATTAAAACAGGGAAGGGGCAAAAAAATAAGAGACTCTTAAATACAGAGAACAAACTGAGACTGCTGGAGGGGGTTGGGGTGGGGAATGGGCTAAATGGACAAGGGGCATTGAGAAGGGCACCTGTTGGGATGAGCACTGGGTGCTATATGTAGGGGATGAATGACTAGATTCTATTCCTGGAAGCAATATTGCACTATATGCTAACTAACTTGGATGTAAATTTAAAAAAATAATTAAGAAATAAATTAAACTATTGGGAGAACTGGACAACAACATGCCAAAGAATGAAACTAGATCATTTTCTCACACCATGCACAAAAATAAACTCAAAATGGATAAAGGACCTGAATGTGAGACAGGAAACTATCAACACCCTAGAGGAGAAAGCAGGAAAAAACCTCCTTGACCTCCACCGCAGCAACTTCTTACCTGACACATCCCCAAAAGCAAGGGAATCAAGAGCAAAAATAAATGATTGGGACCTCATCAAGATTAAAAGCTTCTGCACAGCCAAGGAAACAACCCACAAAACTAATAGGCAACCAACGGAATGGGAAAAGATAGTTGCAAATGACATCTCAGATAAAGGGTTAATATCTAGAATCTATAAGANGGAAACTAATTTGACAATAAACTATTTGTAAAAAAAATAAATTAATTAATTAATTAATTAAACTAAAATTTTACAAACAAAAACTGAAGGAGTTCATGAACACTAAACTAGCTCTACAATAAATATTAAAGGGGACTCTCTGAGTTGAAAGGAAAAACCATAACGGGAGTATGAAAAGTAGTTAACACAAAATCAGTTAAAAGTAGTGTATCTGTAGAAATAAGTGAAGGTATTCACAAAAGAAAAGGATGTAAAATATGACACCATATACCTAAAATGTGAGGTGAGAGAAGTAAAGAATGGGGTCAAACTTAAGCAATCATCAACTTCATATAGACTGCTACATGCAGATTTTACATACAAACCTACTGGCAACCACAAATCAAAAACTAGTAATACATATGCAAAGACTGAAGAGAAAGGAATTAAAGAATATCACTAAAAAAGCTATAAAAGCAAAAGAGAGAACAAGAGAAGAAAGGCTCACAGAAAAACTATAAAACAACCGTAAAACAAGTATCAAAATGGCAATAAATACATATCAATAATTACTTTCTTTTTTTTTTCCAAACAAAATGTCTCACATATTTATTACTGAACCAACCTACTGGAGTAGAAGCATAGTAACATAGGAAAATCATTTTCCCAATAAAACATGTCTATTGTTCAGCTAGTAGTGATGTTTACTTAGTGATAAGATAAATATGTGTGCCATTTCATGTGTGATCCCTTCTGAACCCAGTTTGGTTCTTTTCCAAAGCTTCCTTTTGGAGTTGTCCCTGATTTTATTACCAGATTTTATCCAAATTCACTAGGGAATGGGATGATTCTGCTTGTTTCTTGGTCAGGAATCTTTTGATCTTGAAAATCTTGTGAGAAGATGTAGCAAGGAACACACACAATGCCAGAGAAAAGGAGAGAATAATTACTTTATATGTAAATGGACTAAATGTTCCAATCAATAACATAGGGTGACAGAGTGGATTAAGAAACAAAACTCATCTCTATGTTGCTTAAAAGAGACTCATTTCAGGCCTAAAGAGATTTGTAGACTAAAAGGAGGAGATAGAGAAAGATTTACCATGCAAATGGATGTCAAAAGAAAGCCAAAGCAGCAATACTTGTATCAGACAAAATAGAATTTACAACAAAGACTATAACAAGAGACAAAGAAGGACACTATATAATAATAAGGGGATAATCCAACAAGAAGATACAATAATTGTAAATATTTAACCAAAGCAGTTAATAACAAATATAAAAGAACTAATTGATAGTAATACAATCATAGTAGGGGACTTTAACACCCCCACTTACAATAATGGACAGGTCACCCAGACAAGCAACAACAGTGACTTTGAATGACACACTACCAGATGGATTTAACAGATATGTTCAGAACACTCCATCCTAAACCAGCATATTACACATTCTTTTCTAGTACACACAAAACATTCTCCAGAATAGATCACATATTAGGCCACAAAAGAAATATCAACAAATTCAAAAGGATTCAAGTCATGCCATACATCTTTTCTGACCACAATGCTATGAGACTAGAAATCAATCACAAAAAAATCCAGAAAGACCACAAATACATGGAGGTTAAATAACATGCTACTAAACAATGTTTGGGCCAACCAAAAATAAGAGAAGAAATCAAATTTACATGGGAACAAATGAAATGGAAATACAATGGTCCAAAATCTTTGGAAGGCAGCAAAAGTGGTTCTTAGAGGAAGTTTATAGCCATATACGTCTACCTCAAGAAGCGAGAAAAATCTCAAATAAACAATCTAATCTTATACATAAAGGCAGTAGAAAAAGAACAAACAAAACTCAAAAACAGCAGAAAGAAGAAAATAATGATTAGAACAGAAATAGATAATATAGAAACTAGAAAAACAATGGAACAGATCAATGAAACCAAGAGCTGGTTCTTTGACAGAACAACAAAATTGATAAAACTCTAGGTAGACTCATCAAAGAAGGAGGAGAAAAAGAGAAGAAGAGAGAGGAGGAGGTGGAGGAGGAGGAGGAGGAGAAGAAGGTAGCAGCAACAGCAGAGAGAGAAAACTCAAATGAACAAAATCACTAATAAAAGAGGAGAAATAACAACTGCCACCAAAGAAATATAAACAAGCATAAGAGAATATTATGAAAAATTATAGATCAACAAATTGGACGACTCAGAAGAACCGGATAAATTCCTAGAAACATATAACCCACCGTAACCTAATGAGGAAGAAATAGAAAATTTGGACAGACCACTTACCAGCAATGAAATTCAATCACTAATCAAAATCATCCCCAAAAAACAAAAGTCCAAGACCAGATGGCTTCACAGTGAACTCTACATAACATTTAAAGAAGAGTTAATACCTATTCTTTCTAAATTATTCCAAAAAAAATAGAAGAGGAGAGAATACTTCCAAATTCCAAATTCATTCTATAAGGCCAGCATTACTCTGATACCAAAACTAGGTAAAAGTACTACAGATAAAGAGAACTAGAGGCCAACATGTCTGATGAATACATATGCAAAATTTCTCAACAAAATACCAGCAAACCAAATCCAATAATACATTTTAAAAAATCATTCACCAAAATTTATTCCCAGGATGCAAAAGTTGTTCAATATTTGCAAATCAATGTAACACATCACATCAGCAAGAGAAAGAATAGAAATCATATGATCGTTTCAATAGATGCAGAAAAAGCATTTGATGAAGTACAACATCCCTTCATGATAAAAACTTTCAACAAAGTAGGCTAAGAGGGAACAAACCACAACATAATAAAGACCTTATATGAAAAACCCACAGCCAACATCCTACTCAATAATGAAAACAACCGAGGGATTTTCCCTTAAGGTCAGGAACAAGACAAGGACGTGTACTCTCACCACCTTTATTCACCAAAGCACTGGAATGCCTAGCCACAGCAATCAGGCAATAGAAAGAAATAAAAGAAATCCAAATTGTAAGGAACAAGTAAACCTTTCACTCGTTGCACATTACATTATATTATATTAAAAAAAAAAACTTAAGAATCCACAAAAAAACTGCTAGAACTCATAAGTGGATTCAGTAAAATTATAGGATACAAAATCAATGTACAGAAATCTGTTGCATTTCTATACACTATTAAGGAAAGAGCAAAAAGAGAAACTAAGAAAACAATCCCATACAATTGCACCAAAAATAGTGCAATAGTAAAATACCTAGGAATAAACTTTTTGAAATATTTTTTTTTTTGAGAGAGTGCAAGGGGGGAGGGGCAGAGAGAAGGGGGCAGAGGATCTGAAGCAGGCTCTTGTGCTGACAGGCTGACAGCAGTAAGCCTGATGTAGGGCTCGAACTCACAAAATGTGAGATGATGACCTAAACTGAAGTCGGGTGTACAACTGACTGAGCCACCCAGGTGCCCCAGGGAATAAATTTACAACTAAAGAGGCAAAAAACCTGTATTCTGAAAACTATAACACAATGATGAAAGAAACCGAAGATGACATAGAGAAATGGAAAGACATGCCATACTCATGGATTAGAAGAACAAATAATGCTAAAATGTCTATACTATCCAAAGCAACGTACACTTTCAATGCAATCCCTATCAAAATACCAACATCATTTTTCACAGAACTAGAACAATTCTAAAATTTATATGGAACCACAAAAGACCCCAAATTGCAAAAACAATTTTGAAAAAGAAAAGCAAAGCTGGAATCATCACAATTCCAGACTTCAAATTATATTACAAAGCTGCAGTAATCAAAACAGTATGCTACTGGGGTGCCTGGGTGGCTCAGTCGTTTAAGCATCTGACTTCGGCTTGGGTCATGATTTCACAGTTCACGGGTTCGAGCCCCGCATCGGGCTCTGTGCTGACAGCTCAGAGCCTGGAGCCTGTTTCAGATTCTGTGTCTCCCTCTCTCTGACCCTCCCGTGCTTGCTCACGCTTGCTCTCTCTCTCTCTCTCTCTCTCTCAGAAATAAATAAAATATAAAAAATTTTTAAAAAAACAGTATGCTACTGACACAAAAATAGACACCTAGAACAACAGAACAGAATAGAAAACTCAGAAATAAACCTACAGTTACATGGTTAATTACTTTTCAACAAAGAAGGAAAGTATATTCAATGGGAAAAAGAGTCTCATCAACAAATGGTGTTGGGAAAACTAGACAGCTAATGCAAATGAATGAAACTGGACCACTTTCTTTTACCAAACACAAAAATAAACTCTAAATGGATTAAAAAACCTAAATATGAGACCTGAAACCATAAAAATCCTAGAAAAGAACACAGGCAATAACTTCTTTGATATCAGCCACAGCAACTTCTTTCTAGATATGTGTCCTGTGGCAAGGGAAATAAAAGCAAAAATAAACTATTGGGACTACATCAAAATAAAAAGTTTCTGCACAGAGAAAGAAATAATCAACAAACCAAAAGGCAACCTATGGAATGGGAGAAGATATTTGCAAATGACATATCTGATAAAAGGTTAATATCCAAAATATATAAAGAACTTAAACAACTCAACATCCAAAAAAACAAATAATCCAATTAAAAAATGGACACAAGACATGAGTTTCCCCCAAAGAAAAGACATCCAGATGGCCCACAGACATATGAAAAGATGCTCAACATCACTTACCATCAGAGAAATGCAAATCAAAACTACAATGAGATGTCACTTTACACCTGTCAAAATTGCTAAAATTAAAAACAGCAGAAACAACAAGTGTTGGTAAGGATGTAGAGAAAAAGGAACTCTCTTGCACTGTTAGGAAAAATACAAACTGGTCCAGCCACTGTGAAAAACAGTATGGAAGTTCCTCAAAAAGTTAAAAATAGAACTAACCTATGATCCAGTAATGACAGTACTGGGTATTTACTCAAAAACTAAAAAAACACTAATTCAAAGGGACACATTCACCCCAATATTTATTGCAGCATTATTTACAATAGCCAAATTTTGGAAACATCCCAAGCATCCTTCAATAAATGAACAGATAAAGAAGATGTGATAAAGAATTGATATATATTATGTATTCTCAAAGAACAGATCATGGTCTCTGACAGAATAGAAACATAATTTTAATTTGAGCTCTCTAGAGTATTTTGTATGAATTTGTGCTTGCTACTAACAATTTTGGGAAAAGCTGATTAGAAAAACCAATCAAATCTGAATTTAGCTTATAATAAGAACTTAGAAAAAGAACTAACATTTTTTTTTTGCTTTTAGAGAAAACATTTCATTTCTAAATCAAAACAAACAGCATATGAGTATGCAACAAAAGTGACATTCCAATAAAATATAAGGAAAGTAGAAGAGAAACATTTGTATAACTAGGAAAGTGAAGATTTCCATGTATAAAATTCCAACACCGATTTCTAGAGACTGTTTTCTGGGTCTTATAAATGAAAGCACAAGTTTCATTCTTTATAATATTCCAGCATTGAAAAATATGAAAAGAAGATCTTAAAATCTTGTATGGCTCTAGATATTGATTTAAGGGATGATGAAATTACAATGTAAGTGGTACTGATTTATATGATAATGTTAAAATATTTTCTGCAATAAAGATAACATGTGAACACATTACAATACTTGAGCATGTTATGTATAAAACATGGGTTATTTCTAAATGTTTTAAGAATTTCAACTGCAATTGCCTGAGCAAGGAATCCACTTAGTAAATTAAGTAGAACAATAAAATGAAAGCCAGTGGTTAGTAAAAGAAAAAATAAATAAAATAATCAGTAAAGTTTCTGTGAATTGGGATAATACGAGGTAGGGCTATTCTCCAAAAAGACTCAAAGACACACAGCTCTCTGGCCAGGATGGTCTTTTCCTCATGCTTGGGGGTGTTTCTGCTTTCATGCATTCACCAGACTCCTGTGTGTATATATTGAGTATCTGCTGTATCCCATATAGAATCCTAACACTGAGTATACAGGATGACCTCTAGAAGCTTGCAAACAACTGGCAAAGCCAGACAGGAGGAACACACAACCTTATAGAAAGCCCCATAATGGACATAAGTATAAGAAATGTGGAATGTGGGGCACCTGGGTGGCTCAGTCGATTAAGAGTCCAACTTCAGCTCAGGTCATGATCTCATGGTTCGTGGATTCGAGCCCCGCGTCAGGCTCTGTGCTGACATCTAGCTCAGAGCCTGGAGCCTGATTCAGATTCTGTGTCCCTCTCTCTCTGTCCCTCCCCTGCTCACACTGTCTATATCTCTCTCTCTCAAAAATAATTTTTTTTTAAAAAACATTAAAAAAAAGAAAGAAATGTGGAATGCAGGGGTGCCTGGGTGGTTCAGTCAGTTAAGCATCTGACTTTGGTTCAGGTCATGATCTCACAGTTTGTGGGCTTAAGCCCCACACTGAGCTCTCTGGTGACAGTGCAGAACCTGCTTCAGATCCTCTCTCTCCTTCTTTCTCTGCCTCTCCCCAACTTGCTTGCTGTCTCTCAAAAATAAACATTTTTAATGGTGAAAAGCATTTATAGAGAGGTGAAGAAGGAGGAGGAGGAGGAGAGGAAGAATAATGAAGAAAAAGGAAGAAGAAGGAAGGAGAAGGAAGAAGAAGATGTTTGAGGAGGCACTCCTCAAACAAACTGAATGGCTAACAGAAGGTTACCTAAAGTCACTCGATTTCAATCTTAAATGATGAGTGAGAGTTAGCTAAGTGAAAGAGAGGAATGGGATGTTTAAATTAAAGAGGATGTACAATCGCACTAAAGCAAGAAAGATGATGTACATTGTCCTTTGATATGGCTGACACTTAGGTGTATGTGGGGAAGTGACAAGGGTTGAGTCTTGTTTATACAGCCAAGGAGATCAAAACTGAACTTCATCCTGAAGGTTAAGAGGGAATTTAGGGGCGCCTGGGTGGCTTAGTCGGTTAAGCATCCGGCTTTCACTTGGGTCATGATCTCGCGGTTCGTGGGTTCGAGCCCCATGTCGGGCTCTGTGCTGACTGCCAGCTCAGAGCCTGGAGCCTGTTTCAGTCTGTGTCTCCCTCTCTCTCTCTGGCCCTCCCCTGCTCACGCTGTCTCTCTCTCTCTCCTAGAAATAAATAAAAAACATTAAAAAAAAAAAAAAAGAGGGAATTTAAACAGAAAACACTGATTTTAAACAAAGAAGTGTCAAGCTCAGATTAGTTTCGGAACTTTCCCTTCAAGATAGTGTTCAAGGCAGCAGCACAGGAAGAACCAGAACTTGCCTCCTCCCACAGACACAGCAAATTTACAGCCACATATGAAAGAATTTTCTTATGAAAAGGACTTGAGGACTAGATAAACAGAACCTCCACATCGAAAGACAAAAGAGATGCATGAAGAAGACTAAGAGAGCTAGAGACAGAGCCTTGCCAGGACCCACCCCAGCCACAGTGACCCCACAAGTGAGAGGAATCCCAAAAGTATGCTCCCTCCAGGAATGAAGGGATTATGACCCGCACCAGTGACCGTAACCCCAAGGGCTGACACAAGAAAGACAAGTCCCAAAACATCTGGTTTTGAAAATCTATGGGGAATAAAACCAGGAGAATCCTAGAACTGTAGAGAACAGAGATCCCACCCCTAAATGACTCATGAGCAAACTAACCCTGAGATCCAACACAAAAGCAACATATTGAAAAACACCAAGACCATAATAAGGGAGATACACCTACTGGTTTTAAAGTGGATGCCAAAGAGGCAGGGACATTCAGGGACTTTATCTTGGACTGAAGTGATGCAGGAAGCCAATTTTCCAATCTCATCCTAATTTTGGGTGACAATGATACAAACATATGTACGTATATACCTATACTTATATATATTACGTAAAATACTATTCAGGCATTAAAAAAATGAAATCTGGTCATTTGTGACAATGTGGATGGACCTAGAGGGTATGATGCTGAGTGAAATAAGTCAGAGAAAGATAAATGTCATATATTTCACTTTTATATGTAACTTACAAAACAAAACAGAAATATACTCATGATAAAGAGATCAGAGGTTGCCAAAGGGAAAGGAGGATGGGCAATATGCAAAATAGGTAAAGGGAACTAAGAGGTACAAACTTCCAGTTATGAAACCAGGGATGTAATATACAGCATATGGGAATATAGCCAATAATACTGTAATAACTATATAGTGATAGATGATAACTAGACCTATCATGGTGATCATTTTGAAATGTATAAAAATATTAAATCACTATCTTATACATACATAACTAATATTTTATGTCAATTATAATTCAATCAAAAAAAGAATTTTTACTCCAAAAATATCCAGGATAAAGGATCTTTGAAAAGGAGGCAAAAAAAAAAAAAAAATTGCAATCAACTAGTTGAGAAATGCTTCCCCAAACTGAGGTAACAGTAATGGAGATCATGAAGGTGGTAAGCTAATGTGTAAGAGAAAGAAGGAATATGGGGTGCCTGGGGGCTCAGTTGGTTAAGCATCTAATTCTTGACTTCAGCTCAGGTCATGATCTCATGGTCATGAGATGAAGCCCAGCAGAGGAGATCATGACCCATGTTGAACTCTGTGCTTACAGCTCAGAGTCTGCTTAGGATTCTCTCTCTCCCTCTCTGCCCTTGCCTTGCTTGCATGTGATCTCTCTCTCTCATTCTCTCTCTCAAAATAAATATATTAAAAAGAGAGGAGGGGGAGGCACGTGTGTGGCTCAGTCACTTAAGCGTTCGACTTCAGCCCAGGTCATGACATTGTGGTTTGTAAGTTTGAGCCCCGCATCGGGCTTTGTGCTGACAGCTCAGAGCCTGGAGCCTGCTTCAGATTCTGTGTCTCCCTCTCTCTCTGCCCCTGCCCCATTCACACTCTGTCTCTCTCTCTCTCAAAAATAAAAACTAAATTAAATATTTAAATAAAGTTAAAAAGGTTAAGAAAATCAATAAATTTTGAAAGTTGGTAGTATATAAACCAAAGAAGGTAAGTCTCAAATGACTCCTTATTTCTGACTTGAGGGACTGGGTAGGTAGTAGTTCCACTTATTAAAACAGAATAAAGAGAAGAGGTTGGAATTTACAATAACTTTATTTTAATAGAATCTCATGTTTTATTTTGTCCTTCTTTTCCAACTGAATTTCCAATATTGTTTCTTTCACTGACTTGATTCAATAAAGTGTCCGCCAAATCTTTATACTAGGACTCCACAGGAAGCATCTCAAAATATGTAGGGTGAAATATCTGTGGATTGTTGTCAGCAACAGGATTGTCCTACTTAACAAGAAAAAATAACTTGCTCTTACTTTTCCTTTTCCATAACATATATACTTAGGCATTCCTTGTGTGTAAGGATTCTAGGTAAAAATCCTTCAATCAAAATTACTTATTTCTCTGGCACTGTCATAAATTTGTAACTGTTTTGGCAGAATGCTGAATTTTCCAAGCAATAAAGCCAAAAGGTTACTAAACATGAAAATGCCAACTGTTTTTCTTCCTTTGTTGATTCTCCTTTTGAAACTAAACAGACAACCTATTCCCTGAAATCTTGTTGTTATCAGTCAGCTCCTTTCATGCCGTACTTCATACCATATGCTTCCCTAGTAAGTTTATTCAATCATTCCAAAGGGCAACATCTATTCCTTTTCCTTCTGCTCAAAATCTTTGCACTCTATAAATTTATATGATAATCCAAGAACTAGAAAAAATAGTAATCAAAAACGCTCTACACAGGAAACAGGATCATGGCAAGTGAATGAGAGTTATCTGTAATTGTACATTAAAACAATCAACCAGAGGAACAAAACTTGAAAGGAAAAGAGAAGAGGTTAGACAAATATCTGCTAATGATACATCAGAATAAATTCCAATCAATCCTGAAAATTATTTCAAATGGAAGACAATTAAAACTTCTCAAAATGAAGTAATAGATCAATAAATTTTAAACATGATATTGAACAAAAGAACAAGCACAAAAATTGACATACAGTGTAACTCTATTTACATAAATTTCAAAAAAAATATTGTCTAGGAATGCATCCATAGGTGGTTAAAGAAGAAAAGCAAGGGCAAGGTGATCACAAAAGTCAATATAGTGACATCCTTTAGCTAAAACAGAGGGAGTATCTGGGCAGAGTGCCTTCTTGAAAGCTGTTGACATCCTAATTTTTGACCTAGGACATGAAACGGCTTTGTAACAATTCATTATATTATACTTTGATGTTTTTTGCATCTGTCCCTGTGAGTGTTATACTTCATAATAGGAAGATACTTTTTAATTAAGCAAATAAAAGAACACAGCATAGATATGTCCACTAAGGAATTTTTCTTTATAGGTATCATCAATCTATGAAAAGTTCTTATCTAGCAAGTTGGCTGAAGCAGTTTCAATGGAGTCATTCAGAAAAAAATTAGATAAGGCCATGAGGGACAATATACAACAAAACATAACGAGCCAAAGACTTCCATTCTTCTGAAAAATATTTCTTATATGAACATTTTTTACAAATAAGAAGCATGAGCTTGAAACTTTACAAGGTTGTATAATTCTTCAACAGTGAATATGTTGATCTGCTTAATTCTATTACCTCAGAATTACTAAATTTCAATGTCCTGACCAGAAATCCTCTGAGGGGTGCCTGAGTGGTTCAGTCAGGTGAACATCCAACTCTTGGTTTTGGTTCAGGTCATGATCTCCCAGTTCATGGGATCAAGCCCCTAGTTGAGCTCTGTCCTGATAGCATGAAACCTGCTTGAGGTTCTTTCTCCCTCTCTCCTGGCCCCTCTCCCACTCACACTCATGGTCACTCTCTCTCTCTTTCTCTCTCTCTCTGAAAATAGATAAATAAACTTAAACTTAAAAAAAGGAAATTCCTCTGAAACAAAATAACTTTTGTTAATTTAACGTTAAAAGATATGTAAGATTTTACATATGTCCTATAAAATACTGTTATTGCAGGTTTAAGCTACAGTGAATATGGCTTTAGCATTTTCACTGTGCTCCTTATCATTCTATTTACAGTAATATGACCAACAAATCTAGAATTAATTCAGAAAGACTGAATTAATGGTACCAGAAAAATATCAACTGTTGCTATAATAAATAAAATTTAAAATAAATTTTGAAACATAAAGACTGAAAATAATTCTTAGAGAAAAACAAAAGCAAACACTTTTTAGATTGGCACTTTACCTTGCCCCTCCACCACCACCCTATGATTCCCTCAGTACCTAGTCTAACCTAAATAGAATAGTTAGAAATAAACAAATAAATAAGCAAGAAGAAATGTGATTGGTATATGTCTTCAAAGCAAGACTCAGCACTCTTTCCTACTGTTTTCATGTCTTCCTACATATGCAATTATTTGCTAAGTACACATCAATCAATGAGATCATTTATCCCCAATATTCAGTAAACATGCTATATTTTAAGAATTAATATCTAGTTTTATATTTTTCAGGCAAAAAAATCAAGTTGTTATTTGTCTATTTTAGATTATTCTCTAAAATTACAATCAGCATTATCTGATACAGTTTATAGAAATCATACCTAATAAAAAAAATTAACTAAATCTTCAATCTTACAGCTTGCTAGTCATCAGACCATAGTCAATAAACCAAAGGGCTCATAGCTTCTCACTGAACACAAGCTTCTTCAGTGTTCACGCATATACGTTGCTGCCTACAGTGTTTGGCTACAATTTGCACCAGTCTTCCCCTATCCTGCATCTAGGCCACATATTAAGTGAAAAAAAAAAACAAAAAAACTTAAGAGCAGCAATATTTCCCCATACGTTCAGTGCCTTTCATTAACTAGTATACTCCCTGCTCCAGACCCACCAAATCCCAAAGACATTGAATAATTTCAGGTGAAATAAATGTCAAAGATAAAAGGAACATAGATTGTCTGGGCTAGAAGGCACTTTCAAATCATCAAATTCAATCATCCATCCAGTGTACAATATTCCAGGCTTTGCTTCAATGGAACTTGCAGATTTTCTATTACTGAGCATATATATAATTACATATGTTGAGAAAATTTGTTTCCAAATGATCATTTTAGCATTGAAGAAGGGATGGCTGATAAGACTGGTCAGAACTGACATTCACTGACACTGACTGACATTGCTGACATTCATGTTTTACTGGTGAGCAGGGCTACTGTGCCTAACGGCAAGAAGTTGCCCCTCACTTCCTATCGTTTTTCCTACTACCAGTGTCCAGCCCTGGTACCTGGTACTACCAGTGTACCAGGTTTACTGCCTATTTGCCTGTGACTAAATGATAAAGGGAGGTTAGACCCAAAACTTCTTTCCAATTCAATACTTAGGGAATAGGAAGTCCCTCATAAGATTCCTGATCCAAGCCTTGCTCTCCAATCCAGTTTGTTTGAGATATTGGAAGAAAGTAATAAAAGCAATACGGTTCACATTTGTGTAGTAAGCCTTTTGTGTATACACCGAAGTTAAAAAAAAGGAAAAAAAAGGAAAAAGGAGAGACAAGAGGTACCACAAATCCCTAGCATCCATGCTGTGATAGATATTATTCAAGGTGTCAATAATGGGATCATAATGCCCCTGCCCTCAAATAATGTACACAATACATGAGGTATAAAGCATAATAGCTGATATGAGAAAACTGTATTCTGGATACAGTAGTCAGCTTTCCTTGGAGGAGCCATTAAATTTTGATAAGAGAGAGAATATTTAATCCAAATCCTGAGAGATGTGTAAATACTCCATGTGAATGAGAAGAGAAAGGAAAATTCAGGTCAAAGAGACAGCATGAGCAAAGGCAAAGAAGCATAAACCAGAAGAGTGAAAATGTTTCTTTTTACCTTGATGTGCTACTGCATACTCTCACTGTGTGTGTATGTGTGAGAGAGAGAGAGAAAGAAAGAGAGAGAGAGAAAGGGAGAAAGTGTGTGTGAGCGGGCAAGGGGGAGAGGGAGAGGGAGAGGGAGAGAGAGAGGCTTGAGCAGGTTCTGTGTACTGCATGTAGCCCCATGCAAGGTTAGACCTCATAACCGGGAGATCACGACCTAAGCTGAAATCAAGAGTTGGGCACTTAACCAACTGAGCCACCAAGGCACCCTTGCACACTCACTTATGATATAAGAACTGAGGACAAACTGATGGAATTCTGTTAACATAGCATACTATAAAGTTATGCACTTTGAGAGTGTAAAAACAACTAATATTTATGGGGTGGGGACAGTAAATAGGAAGAAGTTTAAATATGATAATTTTTCATATCAGGAGTTACTAGGAGTTTCATATCAGGAGTAACACAGCAAACCATTTTCAGGCCATCGAAGGTCTTTTGAACTATTTCTGGAATGTCATACATGCTTGAACCTCTCTTCCCATTACCCTTTTCCTCCATGCTCCCCATTTCTCGATGCATCCTTCAGTCACAATTTGGTAATTGTGAAGTCTTCTTGATTCCACATGTGGATCAAATGCCAAGAGCCACACAACACACTGCCTTCCTATCTAGGAACTTCCTCAAGCCAAAATGTGTCACTCTGGTTTGGAACTGTCAGTTATCAATCTCTCCAATGAAGCTGTAAGGTCCATGGGGACAGTGACCTTATCCTTCTTGTTGCACACCCAGGGATCAACCATAGCTTGGCCCACAGTAGGAACCTAAAATTATTTGTGGACTTAATGTTAATTGCTTAGTTAGATAATTAATGTTCCAAGAAGATACAGTCTTTAGGTAGAATATTTAATTATATTAATTAATATAAATACAAATACATACAAATTATATATGGTGTTCTTTCAATAGCCAGAAACTATAAAATCCCAAAAATAACTATTCACCAGAGATGATTTTGATATCAATGAAATGGACTGAAACAGAACCAAAATATGCATCTTAACAGATAAAAATACTCATTAATAGGAATTCTTCATAGCTTTGCATATTTGAAACCCAGTTGAAGCAGACCTGTAAGGTGTTCCAGATGTTCACAGATGGAGTCTACTCTGACTGGTCAGTGCTACTCGGGCACCTTTACCATCAACCGTCAAATATTTTTAGCATTACCCTTACACGGCGCATAAATGAAAAACACAGATGAGTATTTATCTTACAGAATGAGTTATGGGTAATGTTATAGAGTACTTCAAATCCCATCATTGATTTTAATTTCAGCACTTTTCAAAATGTAAGCTGTGACTCCTGGGAATTATAGAGACACAGTTTTGAGGTGGACAAGATCAGCTGCCTTTCTCCTACCCTCAGCCCCCTCTCACAGCAGCCCACTCACTTTGGGACCTCATCGTCCTGTCCCAATCATCTCCTTCCCAGAGGACTAAATAACAACATAGTCTCTCTTTCATTCTCTTCCTTATTAGATTAGGAAGCATCACCCTGAGCTGTACAGGTGGGAGTTATGTGCACATGTGTAACAAGAGTTGCTCGACTCCGCAAGGATAGTTACAATCTGGTAGAACTTTATAAAGCGCTCATTTAAACACTTCTAAATGCAAATAACTATTTTTTTAACTTTTTAATGTTTGTTTACTTTTAAGAGAGAGAGACAGATGGAGTGTGAGCAGGGGAGGGGCAGAGAGAGAGGGAGATATCTGAAGCAGGCTCCAGGCTCCAAGCTGTCAGCACAGTGCTCAACATGGGGCTTTAATCCACAAACTGTGAGATCATGACCTGAGCCTAAGTTGGATGCTTAACTGACTGAGCCATCCAGGTGCCCCTATAAATGCAAATAAATATTAACTAGCTATTAATTATCTGTCTTTATTGTGCTGAATAAGGCTGGCTATTCTCACTGTTGGAAATTGTGAAGACACATTTTCTCATTTTGTATCAATCTGTTCATCTAGCCTACAGAAATCAAATGGAATTAATAATTCTGTGTTATCTAAATTGGAAAGCCTTAATCTATTACATTTCCATACTTAAGACCACGGCCCTGGAGAGAAAGAACAAAAACAAAACAAAACTCGGTAAATACAAGTTGAAATGCTATTTATACATTCCATAACAGATAAAAGAAGTGTTCCCATTTGGAGTCCTAGAAAACTGTGAGCCCCCAAGAGTCTTTTCTTTACGGTGTGACAGAAAACAACCAGGGCAAGATCACTCTCATGTCAGCCGCTAAATCAGGCTTAAGTTTTTCTTGCTTCATTTTGTTCTTAATAACATCATCCAGTTATCTACATTTTTATCATATGTATTGAAGTAGACCTTTTTCTGTTTACCTAGTATGCTTTTCCTTTGGGGAATCACTTTCCCCATAGTAATCTTTGGTTCAATGATTCAAGTGAGACTGACCCAATCTTAGGAAGGAACATACTCCCAAGCCAGGCCAATCAAAAAGGCCCCTGGAACTTCTGTGAAAGCTTCCTGTAAAATCATTAACGTAAGGACCACTCAGTCAGAGCTGCAGGCACTGTGTTTCTCACTATACAGAGAGTGTGTGCCTAAGACTATGGCTCACATGGGGAAACACAGATTGGAGAGACAGTGCAGACTGTGTTCAACAGATAGTCCGTGTGAACTAGTGTCAACTAGATAGAGATGTTTTTTAGAAAATATCTTGCAAGTGCCACTTCAGAAGTTTTATGCTCTTGTTGGTGTACAATTTTATATGTTTCAGAATTGGAAGATATCATATTAGCCATCCATAGTGACCATGTAAAAATGTAATGTGAAAAGGGAAAATAAATGCCTTTCTAAGAAAAGAGGGAAATGGGTTTATCCAAGAAATATAATTCCTACAAGTTTTTTTTCTGTGAATTAGCATTAGTGAAATCATGACTTGCTGTCATTCCCTTTCCTTCCTTCCCAGTTGTGTTGCCATTCTACCCAGAAAACTCTTAGGGCTTCTTGGAGACAGTCTAAACTGGGATGATGCCAAATGTGTAAAACAGCGAGCAGTCTAGCAAATTTGGGAGGTAAGCAGCCTAGCAGAGAGCATAGCAAAGTGAAGAAACCAAGAAGTAAAGAAATTTCTTAAACAAGACTTTTACGAGAAAGCACAGAGCCCAGCACAAAATAGATATTCACCGTCCCATCTCTATTTTATTTAGTCAGTTTCTGAGGAATCATTCATTTACTGTGTAGATTTATTCTTCCCTGATTGCTAATATTTTATTGCCATTTCTGAAAGGACCCTATGAGCAGGAGGTCTTTGTCCATAAATTCTAGAGTAAATGCCAAAGAGTCTGTTAAGAAACAAGGTCACACACCTGGGATAGTAGAATTACCTGGGTGGTATATCTTCTGAGGCAGATCTGGGTCTGCCCTCTGTGACACTGTGCACTGTCTGCTGAATCACATACTACGGGTAAGGGGTGAGAAGACAGTCGATGAGGGCAGACAGAACACGTTGCATAGGTATAGAGGCCTTGGACTCTAGATAGGAAGGAGATCAATCAGCACACCTAAATCTGTAGCAGGGACTCAGGTAAGAAGTGTTTATGAGCCCCGCTATAAAGTCTCCTGCATACCTCCACCACATACTAAAGGGCTTGTGGGAAGAAAAGAAGAAGCAATAATTCAGCAGCAAGCAAAAGCAAAGCAGACAGCTGGCGGAAAAAGAGAGAAAACCGGATCCATAAATTCACAATCCCTATTACGATCAAACTTAAGAAAACTCTAGGCTCCAAAAATTCTTGAACTTGTTGAATTTGAGTGTGATGAAACATGCTATTTCTACTGTTTGACCTTAGAACCTTGTCCCTTTTCTGGTTTGAACAACAGTGTCATTGAGCTGCCTGCCAAAGGCATGCACAATTAAATCATTCCTTAAGAGCCATTAGCATGGCAAAAACAATTGTTACCAAGGTTAATTTCTTTAGCAACCTTTAAATTTACTTTAGACATAAGTCACCAAGCATATGTCAATAATTATTTGATTTGTGGATGTTTCTGACAAAACAGAAAAAAGAACTGTCTTCCAAGATACACAATGATAAAGGAAATAGCAGAGCAAAAGGATGACTGGAATATTCCTTCTCATCCTGAATAGCACAACTTAAAAGTCATCAATCCCATGGTCAAGAGACCATTGCCATAATTTCCATAAACTCTAAACTCCTCGATCATGAGATCACTCTTATTTGATGCGAAGAAATGAATACATAAAAGCAAACAAATATACCAGTGTCACGGAGTAAACTAATGAACAGAGACAGTTAAACAACATCACAGGTTTTCATTATGGGAAACCAAAATAATTAGCAGTTGTCACTGAAAACACTTCCTATTTCTCTTACAAATCTTAAACAGAGGCACTTTGGTCATGAAGTTACTGCACAGTTCTGTTTTTCTTCCATAATGTTCTTTTTCATTTTGCTGTTTCAAAATAATGACTTAACAAGTCATTAACACTTTAAACCTCGCATAACTTTTTCAAAATTTACATTTAGTACAGGCACACTCATGTTTATAAAAAGAAAAAGGATCAAAATAAGGTAGAACAAAGACAAACTGCTGATGGAAAGTACGGGATGATGAGAAATATCACCCTCCAAGGAACTTTGTTGGATTTTTAACCCAGCTCCTTTTAGGGCTGTCTCACCTTAAGATGCATTAACAGACTTTTGCAAATCTCTTGAACAGAAGCCACTTTATGTTACACGTTACACACTCTGACAGTATCTACATTTTCCTTTCTCTTTAGATGTCTATTTAAGTATGAACAAGTTATTAAAAGTTAAATTATAACTGCAAATTTCAGGATCACCAAGTCATAGCCTCTCAGCAATTACAAACAGGAGCTATGCCCATCTCTCATAATTTCAGAGATTAAGCAAAACTACTCATTCCATTTAAGAGGATCAAAAGCAGATCCATGATCTTATGGTAGAAATCTAGATTGATATTACCTTGAGAAATTTTACCTCTCTTAAGCAGTGCCACCAGATGAACACAACACCCCATGCTTAATTTCAATTGATGTGTGGTAACCGTCATTGAGGCTATAGCACAAAATATAATACTTATAAATTACCAGCATATTAGATCTGTGGTCCCCCTTGCAGTATCTATTGAACAACAGCAAGTATGGCCATTGATGGGGAAAGAACAAAAATAAAAACAAAAACAAAAAACACAAAAATAACAAAACCTCAGAAGTGAAATCAGTTTTGATTTCATGCAAGCAGAATCTGCCCCCTCACTGTACCACCACTGCCACTGCCCTACTTCAGAATCCTCATTACACATAAACGACTTACACCAAAGGCTTCCAAACTGGCTTTCATTGCTTCTCTACATCCAGCGTTGCTCACTACCTCCACTCTCAATCCATTCTGCATACAATAGTCAATAATATTATAATAACATTATATGGTGACAGACGGTTGACTACACTTACTGTGGTTAAGCACTGAGGAATGTATAGAATTGTCAAATCATTATATTTTGTACACCTGAAACTAATATAAGATTATATGTTAATTATACTTCAATTTAAAAAAATCAGGGGCACCTGGGTGGCTCAATCTGTTATGTGCCTGATTTCGGCTTAGGTCATGATGTTGCAGTTCTTGAGTTCTGGCCTTGCATCAGGCTCTCCACTGACAGTACACAACCTGCTTCAGGTCTTCTCTCTCTCTCTCCTGCTCTCTCTCTCTGTCCCTCCCCTGCTTGTGCTGTCTGTTATTCTCTCTCTCTCAAAAATAAATAAACATTAAAAAATTGTTTCTAAAAAAATCATTTTTGAAAACAGATTGTCTTACCATTCTCCATTCCCTGAATCCTCTCTTTAGACAGACAAGAAATGCCAGAGAGAGAGATGATAGATAGGTAGATAGACAGATAGATGATAAAATACAAAATAGAATGGTCAACTGCATAGGACTTCATGTTTTACATTCAGTCTTCCTTTTGGCTCCATCTTATTATTCAAACTTTATTTTACTTTTTTTTAAGTGTTTTTTTTTTTTATTTTTGAGAGAAAGAAAGACAGAGCATAAGTGGGAAGGAGCAAAGAGAGAGGGAGACAAAAATCTGAAGCAGGCTCCAGGCTCTGAGCTGTCAGCACAGACCCCAATGCGGGGCTCGAACTCACAAACTGTGAGATCATGACCTGAGCCAAAGTCAGACACTCAACCAACTAAGCCACCTAGATCCCCCTCAATCTTTTTTTCTACTCATACCAGATTTATGTTTTTATTGCTTACTTTGTTTCACTGTATATATTTTGCAATTTTCTTAGAATCCAACTGGGTATGAACTTATTAAATAATTATCCCATTAGGTCAAACTCCAAGCTACCCATTCTGTAAAGTTTTCTTATTCTCTTCCAGGGAGCTAGTCACACCCCTTTATGCTACTGCATCACATTGTTTCATAGCTGCCTCTATTCAAGCATTTACCCATAGTGTTGTAATTAACTGCTGGTTCCATTTTTAACATTTTAAAAGTTGTAATGCCTCTTACAACTTAAAAAATCAGTTATATACCTAATTACATATATAATTAATTAAATACCACATTATACTATATACCAATTACATATACCATATTATTTCAACTGGCATGACTAGGATAATAGTCAGGTCTGACTCCAAAGCTTGTATCTTAACATTTGTGCAGTACTTTTCATGAGCAAAACCAACCATAATTTAATGGAGAAATTTCCAAGCTTCCAATGCCAAATAAGACTGGATATAAAAGGAAAAGTAATTAATAATTCATGCCCAATCACATTCCCAAAAGGATCCCAAGCAAACTGCAAGATGTCCTCAATCATAAGGGACACTACTGTTTCAATAATTTCTCTATAACCAAGAGAAAATTATCACATAAAATGATTGTTTTCAATTACAAGATACCTCACAAATTTTTAAAAGTTAAAAATATTGGGTTAGGGTATGTCTTAAAATTGAAGAAATACAGAAATCACTTTAATTACAAGTGTGTAGTAGGTCTGCAAAGAAGTCAGAGAGCTCTGAAGGCACCGATAAAGGAGGGTCAGGAGGGCATTGCTGCAAATGTGACATCTAAGTAGAAATCTAAGTACCTGTAAGGGAAGAGAGGATTGGTGGTGTTGGCCACATGGAAATTTGTACCCTTGGCAGAGTCAACGACAGTTACACAAAAAGCACAAAGAGCAGCAGTTGTACCAAAGTGTCCAGATGAGGAGACCAAAGTAGAAAAATGTCAGCATACTTGTATCTGAGTACACTAACCCTTGAGGGAAACCTCAGTGCTATTTGAGCACTGACTTCACTCAGAGCTGTGGAAACGTGGTTAGTAATCTGGCTATTCGCATGAGATCACTTATATTCAAGGGCTGGTGCATCCTGGGACCCAGGGTTACATAAAGGTGTCTTGATCCTCACCATTAAACACAGGACTAAAAGGAGATCACTCCAGGCTCTTAGCAGAGAATTTCAGTTTTTAAGATGATAAGATTTGGGTCTTGGACGGGAAAATATCACCTCAATGTCTAATAGGTAGAAATTTTAACTTTGGAAAGTTCATTAAGTTAGACACGCCCATTTTAAATTGCATTATTTTGTAGCTACAAGAAATCAGCCAAAATTGCTTTACGCATGTCCAGCTTTGTTTGAAATCCTTTTATACAAACTTGTACCTGTTTTTCTTGAAACATAATAGCTTTCCCCAAACTACAGATGATCAAGTCCAAAAAAATTCCTGTGACATAAATTACAGACAATAAACTAAAGCCACAGGTAAAGAACAGGCTTAGGAAAACAATATCATAGCTAAATCTATCAGAAGCCTCTCCACCCCCCCCAAAAAAAAACCCTTATTCTGTAAAACAAAATTACAAAAACAGCATAACCACGATGTTCATACATCTGAATTAAAAGGATAGGTATTGTGCTTTGCATGCTGTAAGTTTTCAGAATCTTCTTTTCCCCATCTCTTTTCTCCAGTATTAATGACATGCTTATAAATTAACTTAGCTTTGCTGCAGATAACATGAATGCTTTGAAGAATCTTTTTTCTATGTCTGCGACTACATCTAAATGACCATGGTCCTTTCAATTCTATGATTCAGAACTGACTCCCATACCCCCACCATTCTGGTCTCTCCAGGCTCCCAGGCCTCAGGAAGTTACCTCACTGAAGCCTCCACCAAGTAGCCTCCCTTCCTCCTAGAGGCTACAGGGGAGTTTTCTAAAGCCAAGTCTTTCTACTATATATTCTTCATTGTCTTTCTCAGTTGTTATAAAAATGTCTGCTCCTTCTCTGTCATTAGCTTCACATCGCTTTTTAATATCTCCAACTGCAAGTTGCCTTTTATCTAGTTATCCCTAAAATTATTGCTCATAATTCATATACAATGAAGTCCCAAATCTTTTAGTTGCCAGAAGGAGCTATAATGTAACTTCAACTGGTCTCAGATTTTTATGTTAGGATCTCATTTGAGGAGATATTGTTGTATTTTAGTCCTGCTATATGCTTACTATGCAGGTATTAAATATATGTCAAAGAAACATTCCTGGCAAAATTCTTTCTAAACATCCCCATTGTTGGCTTTTTCTGTTTTCATTAGTAAAAGAAATAGATGTCACAGGCTCTGAGATAGAAAATTAAGAAACCCTAGGAGACAAAATTATGGTAATATAAAAGAAAAAGTTATCATTAGATGTAGGGGCCCAGACTTCAAGTCAATAGTAGATCTGTTTATCTACTTACAAACTAATTCCAAAAAAATTTAAGTACTTAATAACATTTATTCAACCTCATCACTGAAAATAAAAATCAATACTATAAAACCAACCCTGATAAAATTTTCAAAATGTTACAAAATATTTTATAAATGTATCTGGGCTTTAAAAAGTTCTTAGAGGGGTACCTGGGTGGCTCAGTCTATTAAGCATCCAACTTCAGCTCAGGTCATGATCTCACTGCTCATGAGTTCAAACCCTGCATTGCGCTCTCTGCTGTCAGCATAGAGCCTGCTTGGGATTCTCTGCCCCTCCCCTCATTCTCTCTATGAAAAATAAATAAACTTTAAAAAAAATTTAAATAATAAACGGTTCTTAGATGTTATCTTTAAAACTCTTGACAGATTTATTTTTTTTCAGTCTTGACAAGTAGTCCATAAAATTTAAGAAGTTATTTACAAATGTAGAAAATAAACTTCATTTCTGTTGACTTACATGATGATGTCTAATATAATTTGTATATAAAATATTTTCCATCATTTCACAATAAATATGAAGACATGTAAAAAGCAGTAGGAAGCTTGAAGGCAAACAAAGCTGTAGAAATTAATTCCAAATATGTTCTAATAACAGACATTAAAAAAAGAAAATGAAAATTTTAACTTGAAATGTCAAGAGTTCACAGTAACTCTACTAAACTTAAATTCTCTGCATATCTAAAACTATAACCTATTTCACACCTCTTACCAATTAAAAAAGCAAAAAACAAAAACACTTTATGCTTATTTTAAAGACTCCTTTTTCCAAACTAGTTTAGGAAATGAAGATACTGTGTATGCTTCAAATAATCTAAATTAGAATTACTAAGTTAGTCCTCTCTGAAAATAAATCTCTTTGTCTAGTTATCAAAATTATTTGTTTTTAATTTGGGATCATACTTCCTAGAGAAACTAAAGAACATTCATCAATTCCTTTACACTCTTATCAGGAATTCTGCTTTGAAAAAAAAGAGTGAAGGGGTGTCTGGGTGATTCAGTCAGTTAAGCATCTTACTTCAACTCAGGTCATGATCTCATGGTTCATGGGTTCAAGCCCCACATCCGGCTCTGCACTGACACTATAAAGCCTGCTTGGGATTCTTTCTCTCCCATTCTCTCTGCCCCTTCCCCACTCTCTCTCTCAATGTAAATAAATAAACTTTTAAAAAATTAATTGTGAATATAGAGACAAACAGTTATCAGAGGAAGGATGGGTGGGGGATTAATGGGGGTTAAGGGGAGTACTTATCATGACAAGCACTGAGTAATGCAAAGAATTGTTGATTCACCATACTGTACACCTGAAATCAATATAACACTGTATTTTAGCTATGCTGGAATTCAAGTTAATTGGTTAATTAAATATCAACCACTCAGGAAAAAATAATAACAGTGAAAATGTAACACCATAAAAAAAAAAAAATGAGGAGGGGTGCCCGGGTGGCTCAGTCGGTTGAGCCTCTGACTTCGGCTCATGATCTCACAGTTCATGTGTTCAAGCCCTGCACTGGGCTCTGTGCTGACAGCTCAGAGCCTGGATCCTGTTTCAGATTCCGTATCTCCCAATCTCTCTGCCCCTCCCCCATTCGTATTCTGTTTCTCTCTCTCTCTCTCTCTCAAAAATAAATATGGAAAAAAATGAGGAAACAAATCAAAGAGAAAAGTGATACTTCCACTAATAAAAAGTTATCTTTTTGTACCTCTATTTAAGGTTGTTTATTTGGCTGGGTTTTGTTTGTTTTCTTGAGTTTGTTTCTTTACTTTTTAGGAAATGTAGAAAACCACCAGACCAAGTTCTAGAAATGTCTCCTACCCACACACCCATACAAATTTGAGAAACAAGCTTTAAGAGATTTCCTGGGCCTATTTATATAGATTATTACACTTCTCCCTAATACTCTTTCAACAGAAAACTTTAAAAATACAACACTTTTAAAACTAGCTACCTCCTTCTTGTGAATTCTTGTCTTAGACTTTTCTGATTGCCCTGCTTCTGGGCTAGCCCACAGCCCTCAGGGCCTATAGGGACTACCCACACTTTTCCCCAGCTCCTTCCCCCTAGAGTCAGGTGTTTCTCAAAACTCTCCCACTCCACTCCAGTCCCCAGTTTAATTCCGCTGCCAGATCTCAGCTACCACTTTTCTATACAGCTAATTGCCAAATATGTGTCTTTAGCTCATGATCTCTACTGAACATAAGTTGTCTTTCTGTCTACCTTGTAAAGTTTCCTGCCTCAGTGTTACCCTCTCACCTGAAGACCAATAAATGATCAGTTTCCCCTTAAAATTGTCTTCTCCTTCTGACTTCTCTTTTTCTGCTCATAATAGTTCATTTCTCATTTATTTTCCCCATTAGGGCCCCAACTAAACTTCATTCTCCTTTGCCTGCATCTTCTCTGCCACCTCCCCGATTCCAGCTGTCATCTTTCAGTCCTTCCTTCAAGAGTACTCATATGAGGGCACTTGGATGGTTCAATCGATTAAGTGTGGGACCCTTGGCTTCAGCTCAGGCCATGATTTCACAGTTCGTGATATCACAGTTTGTGAGATCGAGTCCCACATGGAGCCCCTCTTGGTACTATCAGCATGGAGACTGCTTGAGATTCTCTTTCTCTGCCCCATCCCAACTTGTGCACATTCTCTCTCTCTCTCTCTCTCTCAAAAATAAAGAAAACAAACTTTCAAAAAAAAAAAAAAAAGGAGGAGGAGGGGTGCCTGGGTGGCTCAACTGGTTATGTGTCAACTCTTAACTTCAGCTCAGGACATGATCTCATGATTTGTGAGTTCAAGCCCCACATAGGGCTCTGCACTGAGTGTGGAGCCTGCTTAGGATTCTGTCTCTCCCTCTCTCTCTGTCCCTCCCCCGCATGTTCTCTCTCTCTCAAAATAAATAAATTTTAAAAATAAAGGAAGAGTTCTCACATCTATACCCCTGTTTTCATTTCCATAACTACTATGTCTATTGGGCTCTCATCATTAATACCTAAACTTCTTCAATAACCTCCAACTTGATCTCTCTCTCTCTCTCTCTCTGTAGAGAGAAGGTAAAGGGCAGAGGGAAAGAGAGAGAATCTTATGCAGGTTCCACACTCATTGAAGAGCCCAACATGGAGCTCAATCTCACAACCATGAGATCCTAACCTGAGCTGAAATCAAGACTTGGCCACTCAATCGACTGAGCCACCCAGGTTCTCTCTCTTATATTAGTTTCTCACACACTGTCATCAATCCTGCTCTCCACTATAAAATAAACCTCACTAACATGTCACAATGGTTTCACTCTTTAGTCAGATTTCTAAGCTTCCCCTCCCAATACTTTCCAACAGGAAAAAGCACCTACTTCATCTCTATTGTCAAATCCCCAAAGTACTAATCCATCCTATTTGTTCCCTTTTGAAAGCCATTCCCACGCTATTCCCAACTCTGCTATTCATCTACCTATGGACCTCCATTATAAATCACTTTTCTTCTTCAGACTTTGGGTTCTCACCTAAAAAAAAAACAAAGAGGGAAGGACTAAAAAAGATCTCAGCTTTAAAGACGCAATGACTGAACTGCCTTATAATACTCTAATTTTAGTGTGAATTGAACCTTTATGATAAACCTTATTTCCAGAAGCTGACTATAAGTTCTTTAGAGAGGAAGAATTTTTCCTGATTTTTGGTGCCACAGTGCCTAATATCATACTTTGCATTCTGTAGGCCCCTGAGAAATATTTTGATAACTGCTGAGGAAGAAACCTGTTGAAGGTGGCATGCTTTCTTTTTTTTTTTTTTTTAATGTTTTATTTATTTCTAGGAGAGAGAGAGACAGCGTGAGCAGGGGAGGGTCAGAGAGAGAGAGAGGGAGTCACAGACTGAAACAGGCCCCAGGCTCTGAGCTGGCAGTCAGCACAGAGCCTGACGCGGGGCTCTAACCCACGAACCGCGAGATCATGACCCAAGTGAAAGTCGGACGCTTAACCGACTAAGCCACCCAGGCGCCCCAGGTGGCATGCTTTCTGAATTAAAAGAGCCCAAACTAGAACTCAAAGCCTTTGATGTCCACCTCTGAGTTTAATGCTCGAAGTATGCTAATCCATCAAGGAACAATTCTTTTCACAGTCTTCTGTAAAAGCAACTATAAGTAACAAAATCAATATTAGAATTAAGACTTAGACTCTAGGACTCCATTGTAGGAAGACTGAATTTTAAGGTGATTTTCTGTCACTTAACAGCCATATAAATTTACTGCTGATGTGATCCTCATACCTGAAAAATAGGGACTGAAAACTATCTGCCAAGCTTATTAAGAAAAAATAATCTGTAAATGATACAATATTGGAAAATGCAAGGTTATTATGATTGTCTAATAAATCCAAAAGGCATCCTGAACCTACTCTCAGCTCTACAAAGACTAAACTCAACCACCTAGCCCTTCTGCTAGCAAAGGCAGTTGGGTTGTGCTCATTCATCATCAGTGAAATCACTTAAAGATACACATTTCTAAACAAAAAATCTTTGTTCTACAGAAGGAAGAACAGGTACAATCTTCCAAATGGAGAAGCTTTTCTATGAGAACAGGATCAAAAGATCATATGTTAAGACAGTAAAATCTGAATTTTCACACTCTTCTGAAATATAGACACTAACATTTTTTGTGCTTTTTAATTTTTGCCAAGGCAACCAAATCATTGATTTTGGAAAGACAACTGTATGACATGGTTAAAGAAATCAATTTGTTCAAAGCGACTATTTATTTTTTCCCCTCAAAGGAATTACATGCATGGGTTATTTCATGACACGTAAGAAAACATCTTTCATTTTTATGATGTATATGGCACCACTTGTGACTTTGGTGCTCATGTCTTAAAGACTATAACTTGCTCATAAAAATAAATCAGATGTTTCAGCAGAGCCATGTAATGCTGCTGCCGTCTGCTTACCCCCTGTACCTAATGAGGCATGAGACAGGTTCTGAGAACAATCAAGTTGTTTACTTTCCTCTGGCCAATAAAGAACAACAGAAAAGTATTAGAGTCTGTATTCATCTAGATCATAGAAAAAATGGACATGGGAGGAAACAAAAGGTCTTCAATATTAAAATGCTGGAAAGTGGCTTCTATAACAAGACAAAAGTAAGCGATGATGAACAAGAAGGAATTAGGGCAATCTATCAATAGCAGCAAGACAGAGGAGAATATGTGCCAGCAGCAGCCAAAGACGCTGTCCTCATCTCTCTGGGATCCACTTAGTCATCAAAATGGACCTATTTTGCGAACATAGGATGAAGAACAGCCCTAAGAAAGAAAAGTATTAATTGCCATTTAACAGAGGGCACACAAAAAAGGAGAGAAATCTTGTTAGGCAAATAACTCTAGCTTTGGAAATGTCTTCTTAAAAATTAAAACACTCAAGACTTGGTTTTGGAAGGAAAATAAATGTTAACTCTGGACTGAGCAACATTTTTATTGTGTTGTTATTTAAAATACACTGATAATTTAGAAAATATTTAAGAGGAATAGGAAGCTGCTCTGGTAAAACTTTCACATATTTTTATTGAGAAACATCACTGATGAGCAAACTACATGATAATGCAGACCCCACCCGGTCCAGGTCTGCAGCAGCGGCAGTAACCAGTAACGCAGTGACGGAAGAGCAAAGGAGCAGGAGCTGGCGCAATGGCTGACAGTCTAAGCCCTCTCACAAAAGCACACACTGACCATCTCACAATTCTGGATCCTGTTTTGTGGCAAAGGAGAAAAGTCAGGTGGGTGAGGCCATGCAGCTTCACAAACATTTGACTTATTCACAAGAGTCTGATTATAGTTGGAGCTCTGCTAGCAGAAGAAATAAGCTTACATGGTGTCTGAGAGCCTTTCGAGCACACAGATGCAATACATCCCTGTATTTACCTCTCATGTGCTTTTTATAAACAGCTCCTGTCACCTCCCCAGTCTTTTTCCTAAGAGAGTTCACAAAAATCTCTCAGAGCACCACCCTGGTTACTTTTACTCCTCTGGTGAAGTTTGACCCACTGAAATATTAATGTGATTAAGTTTGGTAGATACTGCCACACATTCGTCCAAACTGGTAGTACCAGTTTAACTCCCACCAGTACTACATGAGAGCTTCAGTGACTTCGCATCCTTGTTAAAAGCACTGTCTTCATAATTTTAGGCATTCTGTTATCTGTGCAGTGGCATCTTCCTGTGCTGTGTCATCTCACTGGTGACTGGGGGTGTTCAGCACCTGTCTGTAGGTTTATTGGCCTTTTGTACATCCATTTTTGTGAAATGCTCATTCAACTCTTTCCCTACTTTTTATTGAACTGTTTGTTTTTTTAACTGCTTGTCTTTACTTATAGATTTCTAGAGTTATTTACATATTCTAGATACAAGTCTTATGTTGTATCTTACAAATATCTTCTCTCAGTCTAAGACTTGCCTTTTTACTATCTTAACAGTGTCTTTCAGTAAACAGAAGTTCCTGATATTGATGAAATCGGATTTATCAACTATTCCTTTTATGAATTAGGTTTTTTATATCCTGTTTAAGAAGTGTTTGTCTACCTCTAGGTCATGAATATATTCTCTATATTTTCTTCTAGAAGCTTTACTTTCTTCTTTTTAGATTAGTTCTATCATCCAATTTGAACATAATTTGTGTATAGTGTGAGCTAGAGAACAAGGCTCATTTTTTTTGCCCTATACAAATATCCAATTGATTCAGCATCATTTATTGAAAAGACTTTCTTTTTCCCACTGAATTTCAGTGATGTGCTCACCATAAATTAGGTAAGCATATGTACGTGTATCTGTTTCTTGGACTCTCTTTGGTTCCATTGGTGCTCCTTGAAGAAATTCCAAAATTGGTATAAATTGAGAAGCAGAATCTGTTTGGCAATACCAACTAAGGATAAATTTGTCATATAACCTAGCTGTTCACTCCTTTTATAAAATGAGCACACATGTCCCTCCAAACAGAACAAAAATGTTCCTCACACCTTTATTCATAATGGTCAAAAACCAGAACATATCCAAATATCTATCCTAGTAAGATGGGCAAATGAACTGTGCTATATTTATACGGCGAATAGCAGTTTACAAAGCTACACAGCAGAAGCGTAAACAAACTATTGCTATCATGGGAATGTGGAAAACCATACAGACATATAATGAATAAAACAACCCAGAAACAACAGAACATATGCGATTCCTTTAGATGAAGCTCAAAAACGGGCAAAAGTAACCTATGATAATAAAGTCAGAATAGTGATTACTTTGGGCAAGCGAGAGGGTATAGACAGGGAAGGAGCATGAGAGAGCTTTTTAAGGATCTGGAAATATTCTGTCTTGATTTGATGGTTACATGGGACTACAGATGGAGAAAAATTCATCAAGATGTAAATTTAAAATCTGAGCATTTTACTGTACGTTACTGTATTAATTTCTATCACTACTCTAACAATCCCAAGTTTAAAACATTAAAACAATACAAATTTATTATCTCACAGTTCCATAGGTAAGAAGTCCAAATTGGCCCAAATGGTTTCTCTGTTCCAGGTTTCATAGGACCAAAATCAAAATGTTGACAAACTAGGCTCTTATCAAAAAGGTCTAGGAAGAATCCTCTTCCAGGTTCATTTAGGTTGATGGTAGAATCCAGTTCCTTGCTATTTTAGGACTGAAATCTCCATTTCTTTGCTGGCTCTCAGCTAGGGCCTATCCTTAACTCTGGGGGCTCCTTCTATCTTTGCACAGGGGCCCCTGCATCTCAGAGCCAGGGACAGTATATCAAATTCTTCTCATGCTTGGAATCTCTCTGACTTCACCCTCTATAGCCTCTCGTCTGTTTTCCTCTTCTGCCACATGTCTCTCACGGACTTCGCTACCTTCTTTTTTGCTTTAAAGGGCTCATGTTATTACATTGGGTTTACCTGGATAATCCAATAAAATCTCCTTATTTTAAGATCCATAACCTTAATTACATTTGCAAAGTCCTTTATAACCTGTAACTAACACATTAAACAGGATCTGGGGATTAAAGTGAGGATATCTTTGGAGAAAAGGGCTTATTTGAACAACCACAGTTATCTCCAATAATTTTTTAATACAGTAACAAGAAAAGAACGTCGCTTTACTAAAGAAACTAGGAGTGAGTCTATACAGATAATCTTTAGCCTAGACTTCTTTCCCACTTGATCTTATTCCAAACAAGTCCTTGACTCACTTCATGTTTGTGGTCTCCAGAAAGTTGAAGATTCATACATAACCTACTCCTCCTTATTTCATCTGTATGATCATTTATATTACTGATCAATGCATATGCTTCTAAATCCACTGAGTTATTGCATTCCAATGCTAACACGGCATAAAGAAATATTTCTCACATATNTGGGGCTCAAACTTACAACCCCAAGATCAAGAGTCACATGCTCTATAGACTGATCTAGCCAGGTACCCCCTAAATACATTTCCTATGGTTAGTCATTGACTTAATTCATTACATTTCCCTCTAGTCAATTCTACCGGTTAAATGGCACATCCTTAAACATTAAGAACAATGTTTCACTATTGCCTAGGCACTGGGTCAAACACAGATTACCCAACTATGCTTTCAAAGAGCAAACATATTTAAGAAGTTACTTGCAATATTGGTTTACTCCCTACAGTTTAGTTAAAACCTCATCCTTACAACTATTATTTTTACTTGAAGATTTATGGAGGAAAAAAAATTCACCCAAACTACTTGGTAATTTATGCAGATGTGCTGTCAAAATCTGATGTACTTTAAACTTCCAAAGCACGTATGCTCTTGTGCTGTTTTCCACATAATCCAGCATCAAATAAAGACGTCAGTAATTTTGACTTGATTGCACTATAATTATTCAAATATCCTTAATTTTATTCTCTGGCCTAATTTCCATATTCGTTGTTATCATTAAAAATGATTATTATGGATAATGTACCTAAAGTACTTCCATTAATTGGAAAATGCAATTCTTGAACAATAATAGTCATAACAAAAACAACTCAATTTAAAGGCCACGATGGCAATGTAGCTGTGCTTATTATCAACATAAATCATGATTGAGTGCCATAATCTCAGCGCTTCGTGGTCCCCTTCCATCTTGGCATGATCACTACACAATGGATATAACCACAGATTGGCCAGTGACCATGTCAATACACCGAGTCATCCTTCCCGACACCTCACAAGGAAGGCAAACTCTCCAGTGGAGATCAATGTCTTAAAAACACCCACTTCTGCGGAAGCAGGGATTTGCTTACTGCAGCTGCTCGGCAGGACTCTGCACCTCATCAATCAAGGAGGAGTCGCAACATTTCCTGCCCTCTGCAGGAAACAGAATCTCTAGCTGAGACTTATCAGCAGGAATTCTAGCAGTTCCGCCAGCTAAGACAAGAATTCAGGGTCAAGGAGAAAAGGGAAAGGTGAAAAGGAAGGCAGGAGAGGAGACAGGAGTGCAGATAAGGAATTAAAGACTGTTTCTCCTAGGCCTCTTTGCAGCACAGCAGATCTGAGCAGGAAGCTTCTCTGGGGATTGGAGAATCTTGGAATGTTAGGCATAAAAAACACTTCGGAACAATAGTGTACCTTATAGGAAAAGAAATTTTAAATGAGAAGTAGTATAAAAATTCTTCAAATGGGAAACATTTGATTAACTTTGATTTTTACTAAGAGGTCATGTATTTCTCTGCACATAAAAGCAGCCAAAACGAGAACGAAGAATCTATTGTTATACAATTGGAATGTATCTAGTTAAAGATGATCAAACTGCTTTTGTTCAATTCTAACTTAAATTTTAGGGCAATTAAACAATTGAATTAAATCATTAGCAAACTTCTGAAAGCCTGGAGAATATTGTGACAGTACCCAAACTCTAAGAAAGCAGAAAGGTAATAATGCCTGTCTTTCAAAGTGAAAAAAAGCCAGTAAAAAATGATCATATGATCCTAGGAGAAGTTTAGAATTGTTAGTCCACCAGCTTATTAAATTTAAATTTTTATTGTCCCATTCTTCTTCTATGAAAAGAATTTTTTTCAAAAAAATAAACATTTTACATTACTTAAGAAAGAAAAAAATAAGTTCTATAAAAACCTATCAAGAGGGCCAAACGATATGGTGAAACAAGAAATTGTGGCAAAACTCTGATCCCCAGGTCTGCCCAGTGATTAAAGAAAAGATAACACTAGAACTAGCTCAGGATAAATGATAATAATATGCTATACACTTCGAGCTCTGTACAAGAAGGCAATTTCAGATCCAGCTAGGAAGAATAAAATATTATTTTTTTAAAAGGGAGGTGTGTGTGTGTGTGAATTACAGAAGAATTAAAAAATAATCTTAACTCGAATCACTCAAATGTAATATGCAATTCTACCTGTCAGTGAAATCTGAGTCAGTACTACTCTATTGTACCCAGTGGTCATAACATGCTCTTCTACAACACACAATAACCCCCAGGTATTGAATATAGCCGACACAATGACTTCACAACCCATATATCACAAAGGGAAAAATATGTCCTATAGCTATGAGACAACGCACAAATATGTCAAAAAATCCTCCAGAACCTAACTGCCCCATCAGGGAGGTAGGATTTACAGCAAGGAGCACCTGCTCCCCTCTCCCTAGCATTACTAAAATGAAAAAGCAGGAAAAAAAAAAAAAAAGACAGAGTAACAGAAAGGTAGAAGAAGAGAAAAAATAACCAAAGAACAGAAAAGCTTCCAAGGTTATAATGAAAGGAGTTTTCTTCACTTGGTTAATAAAAAAGAATACCTTGCCAAGTCTCCAGTGTTCATTTTATCATTTAATTTCACACAAAGCAGACCTTAACTTTGCATAAATTCCATAATTTCTAGCCTACAGCTGCAAAAAATAGGACCCCCTGCCAAACATCAGCCCAGAAAAGTCGGATTTGCCTGAGTGTCAGCATGAACAACACAGTTAAAGGTTAATATTTAATCTGGCCTCTTCTCTGATCCCTAAAATCATGTGGATAAGGTGAAGTTACTTTGAAATTGCTGAAAGCAAGATTTCATTCACCATGAAACAGAAGTTATGTTGGAAGAAGGGGAAATGAGGAAGCCATGAAAAATTTGTTGAAGGCTGAATAAATTTTTTGTACTAGCAACATATTAAAAGGCCAACTGACTTTAGAGCATAAAGAATCTACTTTAATCTTGTCTTTTCATAGAAACAAACCCTTTAGAGATTTTACTTCTTGGGTGTTTATGCTGAGCTACCCAGAAACAACCAAAGAAAAAGGGAAGGCCAGTTAACAGACAAGAAGTCAGGGAGGTGTCATGCCAGCTAATTTCAACTTCAAATGTTTGATTCGCTGTAAGGGTCTATGTTTGTCAACCTCGTAAATATTTACACATACTAATCCATTTCTTCATAGCATCTGTTCCCTAGTCCATTCTGCAACTTTCTCTGGGTCTCCTTACCTGGAGTCGTTTCCTCACTTCTGTTCTGGAGGGTTTCAATGCCTGGTTGTCAGTCATACATTTGGTCACAAAACTACACAGCAGTTAAATCTGTTCGCGACAACTGTATGCACTGGGACCACTGGCCCCTTTAACTGGGCATTATGCCCCGGTGTCTGCACAAAACATGTGCAATGCACACTAGAGCATGAAGATGGTGCGGCCAGAGTGACGTCATCGACGTGGCCGCATAGAGCGCTCTAACTTCGGTCCCCCGCAGGAGAGGACCACTTGGCAACTATCCACAGATCAGGCACCACTGTGGAAATCCTAGAAGCCACAGGCCAGGCTGAAGCGAGGCCCTGCACCGTAGGGACGAAGAAGGCCCGCGTCAGAACGCTAAGAGGAGCGGCTGCCCCCTGCCGGCCTCGCCCCACGCGGACGGCGAGCTGAACCACGAGGGCTGCCCTGGGCCTGCGGTTTCTCCAGCGGGAAAGAGAAAGCCCAGTGACGACAGCCAGCTCTCCCAGAGTTGTGGGGCATTTCCCAAGGCTTCCAGTTGAGTGTCACCTCACAGGAATCACTGGGGAAACGTGTGGCGGCGGACCACTGAGGATCAAACAGAAATGTAGAAAGGGAGAGGACTTAACAGGATCCGGCGTTCGGCCGTGGGCGGACCGCGTCGCTTCTCCCTGCGGCGACCATGCGCAGTTGCCCGCGAGTGGCTCGGCCCGTGTGCAGGGCGGTGGCGGTGGACCAGTCTGGATAGGGAGCTTGGCAGGCAGTTCGGCCGGGTGCAGGTCACCAGCCACTAAGCCGTGCCTGCGGGGAGCGGGTTCTAGGCCCCGCGTGGGCAAGCCACCAAATGTGTAGCTCCACCTTCCGCTGCATAGGGCCTGCGGTCCCACCCACCAGGAAGTCTGGCCAGAAAATACAGGCACCTGTGTAGCGTCCTACAGCTGCGCTTGCAGCGACCGCCAGGAGCCCAAGCAGCGGATATGTCCATCCGCAGAGCAGAGCCACAGGACCTGTCTGGCCAGGGGGCCGGTGGGCAGTTCGGCCTGATTCAGGTCACCAGCCAGTGTAGAGCCCGCTTTATGACCCCGAAAAGGCAGGAAATCAAATTTGCAGCCTGCCTAACTGCTGAGTATAGGGTTCAGTCTTGTGAGAGGAGACAAGGAAGCCTAACCAGAGAATGCCTGGCTTCCTGGAGCTTAGTCTATGATTAGTCTATGGCCCTGGCCAGCAGGCGAGCCCAGCCTAAGCCTGGAGCAAGTGCTGAACGCAGCCTACATCCTCTCCCGAGCAGGAAGCTTGGCCAGTGACCGCGTCTAATCATGAAGCATATCTGCAGTCCCACCGGACAAAGGAGCCTGACAACCCTACCTGACTTCAGTCCCTAGACCCACCAAACTGCGGAATCTAGCTGGAAGGCCCTCCAGAGACCAAAGTGCCTGGCCAAAGACCTTGCCCAGCAAGGCAGCACAGTCAGCAGTCTACCTGTTTGTGAAGCCCAGCCTGCAGCCCTCCCCAGCATCAGGGCACAGTATGCATCCCCACCTGATCCCAGAGCAGAGCCCAACTGCCTTGAACAACCTGGGAGCAGGCCCCATTAGCCTGAATAGAGAGTCTGTCCCCTGGCACCATTTAGTTAAGGATCACAACCTGCGACTGCTGAGCAAGAAGGATTGCAGAGCCCTATAGCCCTGCCCAGTTGAGAAATCTCACCAGTGCCAGTGGTGCCAAGAAACAAAGCCAGAAGCTAGCTCTGCCAGACTAGACATGATTGCAGAGCCTGTCTAGTGGCCCCAACTGACCACCAAGCATAGCCAGTAGCCTATCCAAGTAGGGAACCCATGCAGCAACCCTACCTAAAGGCTGAGCCCAACCAGTGGTACCCCCTGACCTCAGAGCATGGGCAGTGGCCTTGCCCAATAGAGACCCAGATAGGAAGACTGACCTGCCCAAGAACACTAATAACTGACCCATCTAGAACCCCAAGCAGGGCTAATTGGTTCTGCCAGAGCAAATCTATAAAGTCTGGAAGAGGAGACCCTACTCAAATGCACAGATACATACCAATACAATTTGACAAAATTTTGATAAAATTTAACATCCATTTATGATTTTAAAAAACCTCTTTGGTGGCTCAGTGAGTCTGACTCTTAATTCAGCTCAAATCATGATCTCACGGTTGGTGAAATCGAGCCCCATGTCAGTCTCTTCACCAACAACAGGAGCCTGCTTGGGATTCTCTCTCCCTCTGTCTCTACCTCCTCCCACTTGCTCTTCCACCCTCTCTCTCTCCCTCAAAATAAATACACATTAAAAAAAAAACTTTTTAAAACTCCCAACAAATTGAACGTACCTCAATCTAATAAAGCCACATATGACAAGCCCACAACTAACATTATACTCAATGGTGAAAAGTCGAAACTTTTCCCTCTGAGATCAGGAACAAGACAAGGGGCCCACTTTCACTATTCCTATTCAACAGAGTACAGGAAATTCTAGTCAGAGCAATTAGGAAAGAAGAAGAAAGAAATGGCATCTGAATCAGAAAGAAAATTTTCTCCACAGATGATATCATCTAATATTTAGAAATTATAAAGACACCACTAAAAAAACTGTTAGAACTATTCAATAAATGCAATAAAGTTGCAGGATACAAAATCAGCATACAAAACTCAGTGTGTTCCTATACAGTAACAGCAAATTACCTCCCCAAAATAATAACTATAAGGAAAACAATCCCACTTACAATATGTGTTTGCAGTAAAAAATAATAAGATACTTAAAAATAAATTTAACCAAGAAGGTGAAATATCTGTACATTGAAAACTATAAGATTGATGGAAGATGGGGCACCTGGGTAACTCAGTCTCTTAAGCATCTAACTTCAGCTCAGGTCATCATCTCATGATTCATGAGTTTGAGCCCATGTCAGGCTCTGTATGAACAGCTCAGAGCCTGGGGCCTGCTTCAAATTCTGTGTCTCTTTCTCTTGCTGCCCTCCCCCAATCACAGAGATCACTCTGTCTCTCTCTTTCTCTCTCTCAAAAAATAAATAAACATTAAAAAAAAATTTAAGACTGATGAAAGAAATACACACAAACAAAGGGTATGATACCCTGTTTTCATGAATTGAAAGAATTAGTATTGTTAAAATGTCCACACTACTAAAGGTGATATACGGACTCAATGAAATCTTGATCAAAATTCCAATGGCATTTTTCATAAAAATATAAAAAAACTATCCTGAAATTCATATGGAACCCTACAAGACTCCAAATAGCCTGAGCAATCCTAAGAAAGAAGAACAAAGCTGGCAGCATCACATCTCCTGATTTCAAACTGTATTACAAAGCTACAGTAATCACAACAGTTTAGTACCGGCATAAAAACAGACACATAGATCAATGAAACAGAATCAAAAGGCTAGAAACAAACCCATGCATGTCGGTCAACTAATATTTGACAAGGAAGCCAAGAATACTCAATGGAGACAAGATAGTCTCTTCAGTAAAGGGTACTGGGAAAACTCAATATTCATATGAGAAGAATGAAATGTAATTCACCACTCACAAAAATGGACTCAAAATGGATTAAATGTAGCACCTAAAACTACAAAACTGCTAGAAGAAAACACAGGGGAAAAGCTCCTTAACATTGGTCCTTGTAATAATTTCATGAATCTGACACCCAAAGCACAAGCAACAAAAGCAAAAATAAATGAGTGGGACTACATCAAACTACAAAGCTTCCACAGCAGAAGAAATGATCAACAAAATAAAACTGCAGCCTACAGAATGGGAGAAAATATTTGTAAACCACACATCTGATAAGGGGTTAATATCAAAAATGTATAATGTATTCATACAACTCAATAGCAAAGAAACAAAGAATCCAATTTAAAAATGAGCAAAGCACTTAAATGGACATTTTTCCAAAAACGGTATTCAAATGACCAACAGGTGCACCAAAAGGTGCTCAGTATCATTAATCATTAGACAAATGCAGATCAAAACCACAATAGATATCACCATGCACCTGTTAAAATGGCTATCATCAAAAAGACGAGAGATGATAAATGCTGGCAAGGATTTAGAGAACAGGGAACACTTGGTCACTGCTAGTGAGAATGTAAATTGGTACAACCACTATGGAAAACAATATGGAGGGTCCTCTAAAAATTCAAAATAAAACTACTATATGACCCAACTGTTCCACTTCTGGGCATATAGACAAAACAGGATCTTCGAGAGATACCAATCTGATGGAAACAGAAAGCAGATTGGTGGTTGCTGGGATGGGTGGTGTGGGGGAGAGTAGAAGAAATGGGTGAAGGCAGTCAAAGGATATAAAATTCCAGTTATAAAATGACCAAGTTCTGGGGATGTAATACAGAGCATGGTGACTGTAGCTAACAATACTGTGTTGTACATTTGAAAGTTGCTAAGAGAGTAGATTTTAAAAGCTCTTACCACACAAAAATGTGTAACTATGTCAGGTGATGGATGCATTAACCTTATTGTGGTAATCATTTTGTAAAATATACAAAATATACCATTATACTGTATGCCTTAAAATTATACCACTTTACATGTCCATTATGTCCCAACCTGCAGAGAAAAAAGATGCTTCTTCCACCCAATTTTACAACAAAAACTAATGAGTCATGCATGAAAAATTATTCGCTTTTTATTTGTTCACTAGAGAATAAAGAATGAATCACCATGACAGGAAATTCGATAGGTCAAAATGTGCAATTAATAATTCTTTAATAGCAAATTCCTTTTTTTTTAATTTTAGAAAGAGAGAGAACCAGTGGGGTTGAGGGCAGAAGGAGAAAGAGAGAGAATCTCAAGCAGGCTCCAGGCTCAGCATAGAGCCAGATCCAGGGCTTGATCCCACAGCCCTGGGATCATACCTGAACCAAAATCAGGAGTGAGATGCTCAACCAACTGAGCCACCCAGGAGCCCCATGTAGATTCCATTATTAATGTGATACCTAACATCTACTCTAAAAGATGTTGGGCTAAAAACATTTTTAAACCATCTTTTCTAATTTCCTTCAAAGCATTTAGATGTGAGGGTTGGACTGAGAAAAAAAAATACTCAATTACTGTTCTGATGTTGGTGCTTTGTAGTCTCTTAGCCATTTGAAATCCCATAATATTTTACTACCTCAGCAGGTAGTAAAGATTTACATTTTCTAGAATATTTTCTGCCTCTTCTTCTGAGTTGTTATAAAATCTTTGCCGTTAGCCCGTTAATTTTAAGGTTAATTAGATATCACATCTTGCTAAGGGTCTGGCAAAATGCACACGTGTTACCAGGGCAACTAGCCCACAGATTGTTACAGGTACATATAGCATCTTGAGGCTATTGGGGAAGTAGAGAATTCAAACATTCAGCTTCCACACTTCTAATCTCAATTAAGTCCAATTTGATCTATAGTGTACTAGATAGAGAAACACTGAAACGAAAATTCTAATAAAGCTACAATTACAGTAGTTTAATTACACAGTTAAGTTTAAAGATATTAATCACAATCTTGCCGTAATGGTTGTATAACGTCTGCACTTCCTCGTTTATAAATGCATGTGCATGTGTCCTTTGAGGATAGAGATCATGTTGAACCAATTTTGTATCTCCCAAATCCCTTCCAAAGCCAGGCACACGATAAGTACTCACCTGATTTTTCCAATAAGTACACAAAGGGAGCCTTCTAAGTAAAGCTCATCTCTAGCAGGATGTACAGGGAATGAGAAATTAGAAAAAAGGATTAGCTACAAGATGGTAACAAAAATCACAGACTGTGGATGCAGATTACCCAATTTATGGTAAATTCCCAGAGGCCATTTCTAGGAAATGACCACCAGTCACCTATTCCCTGCTTTTGGGTAACATGTCTTCACACCCTGAATCATGCAATCCGAATCAGAACCTAACTTCATGATCACAGAGGATTCAGTTGAAGCCTAAGTCTGTGACAGAAATCAAAGTCCATCCCAGGGACTTTTCAAATGGAAATGAAGGGAGAAATTTTCACTGGCTTTCCTCTTTGCAGTGGAAGAGAATGAAATCAACAACTATAAAGAAATAGACCTATGCTAAGAGAAGATTAGTGCTATAGCTTCTGGTTCTGATCATCTTCAGTTCTACTTCTGTCCTTCCACTTTCATGAATCAACAAATTCACCTCTTGGTTTACTTAATTCGAACTGAATTTCTATCACTTATCCTCAAAAGAGCCCTGACTCATAAAATGAGTGATCCCTCCTACAAAGAATGCCTAGAGGGGGAAATGCTCAAGCAGGAAGAAAGGGTGTGGTGACGGAGGGGATTGTATTTGGAATAATCACCTGTTGCTTGGTTGAAAAACGTTCTCTTTTTAGTAACACCCCAGGGAAAGCCAGGGACTCAATACCCCACCCTGTCCCAAAAGCACATGGATAATTTCCTCATCAGAAGTATCAGCTTCTAACAAATGAGGCATCTGGATCAGCTAAGAAAGTTATCCTACAATCCTCTGTTCCTTTCACAGGAAAAATAAGAGAGCATGGAGTAGGCTAGAATCCCTGTAGACTAAATTGGCCTAGTTATCTTTTTTTCTTTAATGTTGTATTTTTTTTTTCTGAGAGAGAGAGAGCATGAGCAGGGGAGGGTCAGAGAGAGGAGGAGACACAGAATCAGAAGCAGGCTCCAGGCTCTGAGCTGTCGGCACAGAGCCTGACGCGGGGCTCGAACCCACGAACCGTGAGATCATGACCTGAGCCAAAGTCGGACGCTTAACCGACTGAGCCACCCAGGCACCCCAGCCTAGTTATCTTTCTAAGGCCTCAATAGTTATTCTCACAAAGACAGCTACTCATCATCAGGGTCTACTTGAGCGGGATTGTGGTTCTACTGACCCTTCAAAAAATAGCACGGCCCAATCAGCCTCCACAGTCTGATTCCTAACTCTCTCCAATCTGTCTCTTTCACATTCCATCACTCTTTCTCCAAAGTTAATATATTAACTCTTTTTATTGAGGAGCCTGAAATTAAGTCCTCCATTAAGAGCAACCTCGGGCTGCACGTAGCCCCAGTTCCAGGAAAAGCTTCAGCTGAAGCCACCCTCGGACCAACCTCGGATCAGCCAATCAAAAGAAATGTGTAACATTCCTGTGTCCGAGTCAGGGCTGGAAACTGCAGGTAGTTACTCTGTACAAACTAGCCAATCACTCACCGCTTGCCTGAACCCCACATAGGCCCTTTGAGCTCACCTCATAATAGGTCATTTTCAAAGGATTCTCAAAGGTCATGATTGGATCCCGCCAAAAGTAATGAACGCCTCACAGACACTGACTGGTCAGAGCTGTTACCATGGGTGCTGTACAATTATGATTGGTGCTTATGTGATGATGCAATACGTACAATGTGTGCACTGTAACACCCCCATCCCTTACCCCATAAAAACCCTGCTCACCATTGTTTGGGGCTTCGCCTTGCTGCCGCTGCGCTGGTAGATGGGTGAACCCCAGCTCGAGCTTGTAATGGACCCTTATGTACTTGCATCGGTGTTGGCTCCTTGCAGGTCTCTGGGGACTCGCGATTCAGGCACAACAATATCTGTCAGCACTTCTGTTTTGCCCTGCCCCTCCTCAAGTAATTATGCTATTTTCCAATTAACTTTGATAATGTCAATTGTGTGGCAATGATATAAACAATTAACCCCTCATGTTTAGACAAAAAAAAAAAGTAACATTTTTTTTTCTAAAGACTATCTGGGGTATAAGAGCACTAACTAATAACTACTGTTTACTAAAGAACAAATACTATATGTATTTGTATACATATTGAATATATATATGTATGTATATGTACATATATATTCTGTAGTATCTCTTTACTGCCCTCACAACAGTCCTGGGAGATAGACAATTTAGGGCCTACACACGAGAAGATGAGGAGCCAGAAGGTAAAGTAATTCAGCAACTCTTCTGTCCAAGTATCTGTGATGTATGTTCCTGGCACTCTTCTTGGCATTATACATACATGATTAACTTTATGATGTTTACAACCCAGCAATAAACAAGACATGATGACCCCATCTTATAAATAAAGAAACCGAGGGGACCCCTGGATGACTCAGTCTTTTCAGCAACCAAGTTCACCTCAGGTCAGGATCTCACAGTTCGTTAGTTTGAGCCCCGCGTCAGGCTCTGCGCTGACAGCTCAGAGCCTGGAGCCTGTTTTGGGTTCTATATCTCTGCCTCTCTCTGCCCCTCCCCTCCTAATGCTCTGTCTCTCTTTCTCTCTCTCTCTCTCTCAAAAATAAATAAAACATTTTTAAAAATTAAGCACGAAGGGAGGAAGAGAGGAAGGAAGAAAGAAACGGAGGCTTACAGCTGTCATACACCTTGCCCAAAGGCATATAGCTATTGGGTCCTAGGCAGAGAGCACCAGGATAGAGTTGCAGGTCTCTCTCACTCTGGAGCCCTCCCCTTTCCTCTACATGCTGCTTCCACATGAATGGTATTTAGTTCAACTGCTACAGGTCTGAGTCATAAGCATGGAGTCATAAAGTTCTACATGTCACAAACTCTTGACTCAATCTTTCCTATGGACCATTTTAGTCTATTTTCATGGGAAGAGGAGAGGCTTTATTTTAAAAATTAAATTTCATGTGAGGGCACCTGGGTGGCTCAGTTAGTTAAGTGCCAGACTTGATTACCAGCTCAGGTCATGATACCCAGGGTCATGAGATTGAGCCCCACGTTAGGCTCTGGACTGAGAGTGCAAAGCCTGCTTGGGATTCTCTCCCCCTCTGTCTCTGCCCCTCCCTCACTCATGGGCTCACTCTCTCTCTCTCTCTCTCTCTCTCTCAAAATAAATTAATGAACCTTTTTTTAAAAAAGGAAGAAAATTAAGTTTCATGTGGACTTTGAAACTTTTATTTTAAAAAGAATATTGGAGGGCCCCTGGGTGCCTCAGTCACTTAGGCATCTGACTATATTTAGGTTCAGGTCGTGATCCCATGGTTCAGAGTGGCTCTGAGCTGACAGTGAAGAGCCTGTTTGGAATTCTCTTTCTCCTTCTCTCTCTGCCCCTCTCCTATGTTTATGCACATACTCTCTTTCTCTCTCTGTCTCTCTCTGTCTCTCTGTCTCTCTCTCTCTCTCCCTCAAAATGAAATAAACTTTTTTTAATAAAAAGAATTTTTGGTAGAGGTAAGGATGGTTAAGACAGACTAATACGAATGATGCCTTAGTTATCTTAGTTATATGCATGATTTCCACATTTTAAACTATGTAAACTTGGCATGGATCTTATAATCTCCTTTCAAAGGACATTTTCCTTTTATCACAAAGGATAAATTAAAATAGTCCTGGTACATATCCTGAGCCATGCAGGCAGTGCTTGCTTCGGCAGCACATATCCTGAGCCATGAGGGCAGTATATCTGTTTTCTAATGATCACCTTCCATGGAGTTTTTGTGTTAGTAGCACCAAAGCAGGTTTAGTTTTAACTTCTATGTGGACCCCATATTGTTGCTACACTGTCTTCAAAGAATCACCCATGATGGGCAGCAGTAAAAGTTATGTTTTAGCTGTTGAAGATCATCATACATCAGGACTGCTACTATAAAGAGTAGACATTTCTGGAATAGATCAGAGAACGTTCAGAGGCAAAGTTTCCTGTGCAGGAAATTTCCCCAGGATGCAAAATGCTAAACCTGACTTAGAATCATCTACAGATTCTGAAGATTAAAAGGGCTTAGTCTCCCACTTTTATGGTGATATTCAAAAACAAAATAGGTATTGTTACTATTGATGGTTAATAAAGAAATGCGTGGGGAAGTAGGATATCAAAATATCATTGCCTCAAATTCTTTTGCAAAAATGAGGACTATGATATACATTCAAAATTTCTTCCTATTCTTTGTGATATTTAAAATTTTAATTTTTTCACTTTTTTCTCTTCCATTTTTGTCCTGCCCTTTAACCTAAGGCATATTGTTGCATTTTACTTAATAATTTAGTCCATGTTATAGAATATCAATACAGTATCACAATGAAACTGGAGTAGAAATGCAATAAGCCAGAGATACTGGATATGAAGCTGAATGCAAAGATCAACGAGATTTTATGTTGTCTTGCCTTTAGAGAGAGGGTGCATCAGGTTTTATTCATTCAAGAATTTGTTGCATTAAGTTAGGTTGAAGCATTTGGCCGTTGCTGTCGTCGATCTTGTCTGAAAGTTTAAAAAGTAGAAAAGAGGGTATATTCATATTGCACAGCCAGAAGGAAACTTGTAGACATTTTTCATGCTTTGGGTTCACCAGTACTTTCTTTTTTTTATGTTTATTTATTTTTGAGAGAGAGAGAGAGGCAAACTGCAAGCAGGGGAGGGCAGAGAACGAGGGAGAGATGGGATCAGAAGCAGGCTCCAGGCTCTGAGCTGTCAGCACAGAGTTTGACGCGGGACATAAACTCACCAGTACTTTCTAAAGCTCTTCTTATGTTTGGAGTATTTACCATATTCTATCCATGCCAGAAACTCATTTTCCCAGTTTCCCTTGCAATCACGGTACAGGCATAGAATTGGTCTCCCAAAGAACTGGTCTATGAACAGTCAGAATCACTACTGCAAATCATCAATTCATATGCAATGTGAAGACAGAGGCATCTCAAAGGCTCTGTTCCAGTAAGGTGAGCGCAGCCACGCCCAGCTGCAGAAATAACGTTGACCGAGGTGCCGTGATAAACTTTACAGTATGATTAAAGCCACACAGTCTCTAAAACAAAGGCCCAGAGTATGATACGAGCATTGTTTTCAACTGTGTAGCACCCAAGTCTGACTATCTCTCCAAGATACTTTGTGAATGACCTAATAGCTTTAATAAACTATTTTTCTGCTTAAATTAGCTATGTGTCCTTACATGGGATTCCAAGAACATAGAGCCTAAGGCAAAAGCTGATATACTACTAATTTATTATGTGTGCCCTAATAAAGTTATCACAATTGCAGCTTCTCAGCTTATTAAAAAGAGGGAAAAAAACAAAAACAAAACAAAAAAAAGGTCAGTAGTGGGCTTTTTTTATTTGTGCGGTGGAATAGTGGTAAATATTTTTTTCCAGTTTCTTCTCGATACTCTTCAAGTTATTCTACATTTCTTTGGTATCAAACATTCATTTCCTTCATAATTTTAAAGACAGATATTTCTAAATGTTAAAGTGAAAGGAAATCAAGTCCCTGAGATCTGTAAGAAGGGAAGAGCAAGGGTGCCTGGGTGGCTCAGTCGGTTAAGCCTCCAACACCTGATTGGGGCTCAAGTCATGATCTCATGGTTCATGAGTTTGAGCCCCATGTCAGGCTGTGTGCTGACAGTGCAGAGTCTGTTTGGTATTCTCTCCCTCTCTCTCTCTGCCTCTTCCACCCACCCTTTCAAAATAAATGAGTAAACTTAAACACACACACACACACACACACACACACACACACATACACACACACACCATGACCCAAGTAATAGCTCCCCAACCTTCAGGTACTGTGCAATAGCCCCCGGGAGTGAAATTCCCTTTAACAGGGTCAGTATTTCATTAACTTGCACAGCCCTGAACTTGGTATTATGCCATTACCTCCTCCTTACCCACCACTGTTGCTGAGCCAGCACTGAAATAAGCATTTTTCCCACACTTCTTTGTGTCTTCACCAACCATATAAATGTATTTTATAAAGGAAAGTATTGATAAAATGCTATTACACTAAAAATTTTAATATTTGAATTTAAATATTAAAATATTTGTAAATTTGTCTTGAAAGGTTTTACTTCACAAAAGTATCAAACCATACAAGTAATGAATACTGTAGTCCATGGCCCTTAATATACGGGGCACAAGTAAGATTCTGAAGAATAAAATAAATTTCTTTCCATTCAGAGCACTCTTCATTTTTTCCAAGGAAGACAGATTCATGTGGTATCTTGCAAGCCAAGAAATTTTGGGTGAGGTGGGTTCAATAAAACTTCATTTAAAATCAAATTTACACATGAAACCCCCCTGACTTTCTGTGAACTAACATTGGTGTAATATCAGGCAAGAGAGTTCCCTGGGCTATAATTTTAAGACTCTTCAATGCTTTTGGCAGATATCAAATAATAGCCTATTTAAAGGCAATTCTATTTACTTGAATCAAGGGATGAACTCAAAACTAATATAACTGCAACCTCTGGAAAAAGACTTTTAAAATTTCATCCTTTACTAGGACATAAAACTCAAAAAAGAAATACAAAGTAATTCTATAAAGCATAATTTAACTCAATATCAAAATCTCCTAAGTAGAAAAGTTAGAATGAAGGGAGGAAAGGGAGAGCGAGAAGGGAAGGTGGAGGGGGAAGGAAGGAAGGAAGGAAGGAAGGAAGGAAGGAAGGAAGGAAGGAAGGAAGGAAGGAAGGAAATCCTAATAATATGAACTAAGCAGCTCCTCAAATACTATAAAGAATAGTTACTCAATAAGAAGGTATTTATTAAAATACCTCAGGGGCGCCTGGGTGGCTTAGTCGGTTAAGCGTCCGACTTTCGCTTGGGTCATGATCTCGCGGTTCGTGGGTTCGAGCCCCGCGTCAGGCTCTGTGCTGACTGCCAGCTCAGAGCCTGGAGCCTGTTTCAGTCTGTGACTCCCTCTCTCTCTGACCCTCCCCTGCTCACGCTGTCTCTCTCTCTCTCCTAGAAATAAATAAAAAACATTAAAAAAAATTAAAAAAAAAAATACCTCAGGTTATATAGAACTGTATGAAATATTTCTATTACAAATAAAAGCTACCAGGGTACCTGGGTGGCTCAGTCAGTTAAACATCCAATTCTTGATTTCAGCTCAAGTCCTGATCTCAGGGTCATGAGTTGACGCCCCATGTTGGGCTCTGCACTAGGTGTGAAGCCTACTTTAAAAATAAACAAATAAAAAATAAAAGCTAAGGACTCTGTCTTTTAGAATTTTATAATCCATTAGAAGGAATAAACACTAAGACACATAGTTCAATAAAAGCATGAGTATGTGTGTGCATGCATGTGCATGTGTGAAGAGTAAAGCTTCTCACTCCCTGTCCTTTATAAATCCACCTCTAAAAAGGGAATGGCCAGAAAGCATGATGTTCTTATAGCCCTCATGAGTTGTCCACCCTAAAGTTAGTCCTATAATATACTCCCTGTGACAACAGCAATGTCATGAACCACTGCTCACTTTCCTGATACCTCAAAATTCCTGAACACAGCATTCTTGGAAGCTGCTACCCTATCTGCATGACCCCTTACATCCAATCAAACCCATTCATTTATTCTCCAAAAATTCTCTATAGATAATTGTAAAAAAGTGTCAGAATTTACTGGAGTTTGGTTAATTAATGTTAAAACCATTTAAGATGAATGCTAAACACCACTTCTTCCACAGTACAAGGAAAAGGTAAGCAAAATGTCACATTCATCAATCCTCAGTTCTCCATCTTGCTCCCTTGTTGTGTGGTCTACGCTACTGGCTGAGAGAGTGCACAACCTCCTCTATTTTCAGAAAACTTCCACCTAACACCCACTGGAAGCAACTTAGTCCATGATCCATTCTTCTCTCTCAAGATGTTCATTTTTCCCCCCAGTGAATCCATTAGACATTTTTGGTGCTCCAACAGGACAATTTATAGTGATCTTTGACTATCCAAGTCTCCCAAAACAGTCCAGGATCAGTATGGGCACTCCAGGTTTGGTTTTCTATCCAGTTCCATTCTGATGCAAGTAACACGTAGATACACACACAAACACACACACACACACACACACACACACACCCCACATAAACACATATTTCAAAGGGAAATATGAATTATTAAAGACAGAATACTCCTATAAAGAGGATAAAAAGGAGTTTTAATTAATTTATTCTTAAAGTTAAAATTTGAAGCTTAAATTTTAAAGTTAGTTTTAAAATTTTAAAGTTAAAATTTTCTTAGAAAATACCAAAATTGATAAATCTCTACTCAGACTTACCAAGGAAAAAAAGAGAACTCCCAATACCAGGAATGAAAAAGAGAGTACCACCAGATATATTTCAGGCATTAAAAGAATAAGAAAGTAATATTATAAACAATGTAGGCCAACGCATTCAACAATTCAGAGGAGACTGATGCAAGGGGGCACTAGGGAACTTTTTGGGGTGCTGGAAATATTCTGTATCATTATTATGGTGGTTGTTACACAAGAATATCCATTTGTTAAAATCCACCAAGCTATACACTTAAAATGTTGAATTGTACTTTATCTAAACTATACCTTAATGAATCAGGTAAAAATCAGATGTAAAGTCACAGTGGGTGTTTCAGGCAACACCGAGGTTAAATGTTGGTATTTGTTTTTCATTTTTATAGTGGACAACTGTTTTTTGGAGATTTTTTGTTTGTTTGTTTTAGTTTTCTAGCACCATCCTGTTCTTCGGAGAATATCATTCCAAACACCTTTTTCTAGGAACGGTCCATTCTCCCCAACACAAACTCACATTCCATCCTTTTTGTTTCTATGTGAACTGCCACTGTTGACTGGTTCGGGATTCCACAGCTCATCCAAGCTGGGCCAGTGAGTCCCTTTCCAAGAGATTCAACTTACCTCTTTGTAGTGCCTGAAACTTTAATATGCTGATTTTGAAAGCTGTCACTAGCCCAGTGAGCAGAACAATGAAAAGAAATGGATTTGCTGAGAGCAAAATACTGATGCAGATAAACTGAGTGGTACAGATGGGAGATGAAAGGTTCCAACATTTTTAATCATGTTCTTCTTAAAGATTTGTTGAATCCTTGTCTTTCCTTGATCATTCATTACTTTCTGGCTGTACCTAAGAATCTTTCCCCAAAAAGGCATCATTTTATTTTATACTGAATCATGTTTCTGCCACATGCAAGTAAGAAAATTTTAACTTATGTATCACCCAAATCAGTATGTTTGTATCGGGATCCTGCTGGGACCCTGCGGGAGATTTTCCCCCAAGATTTACCTAATGCCATGAACATAGAAGACAAAATAAATTAACTGCCATTGAAGATTTAAATTCACTGGGTATTCCATATGCATATAGAATATAGGTGTCCAGGGATAAAAGGATAAGCCCTTGGTATGCATTTTTAAATACTCATTCCTATAAATATAGATACAGATATATAAATATAGATATAGTTGCTTATCAAGTTAGCATTTACATGTTACTGACTAACTTTTGGAATACATCACAGCTGATATGGCAGAATAGGATTTGTGAAACTAATTCTTGAAATATCTTTATAAATTGGAATTTCTGCTCCTGCTCTTCATCTGCTCAAGGCTTTACCTCAATATCTAAATTAAGACCAAGTTTTTTAAAATACAAATCAAAATGCACTTTTCCATCAGGAATCAAGACAAAGAGAACTTTGAGAAGCAAAGTTTCAGGATTGGAGTATGTAATCTATATATACCTATTCTGGAGTTGGGCCACCTGCATGCAAATCCTACTGCCTGTGTGTCAGTGAGCAATCATATAACTCCCTTGCACCTCATATTCCCTGTCTATAAAGTAGGAATAATAATAGTCCCTAGGAAAACATGCAGAACAGTGTCTGGCACGTCGCAGTGCTGTATAAGAATAAGCTATTATTTTATTTATTATCATTATTACTATTTTCATGTATGCTATATCACCACTTTCAGGAACAAAACTTTTATAGTTCTTTATTTTAAACTTTTCATTTAAATTGTGGTTAGTTAACATACAGTGTAATGTTAGTTTCAGGTGTACGCTGTAGTGATTTGGCACACCCATAACAACACCTGGTGCTCATCACAAGTACACTCCTTGAGGCACCTGGGTGGCTCAGCCTGTTTTGCTTTTGACTCTTGATTTCAGCTCTGGTCATGATCTCATGGGTCATGATCTTTGTAGGATAGAGCCCTGCTTAGGATTCTCTCTCTCCTTCTCTCTTTGCCCCTCCCTCACTCATATGTGCGCTCTCACTCTCTCTCTCTCTCTCCCTCTCTCAAACCAAATAAGCATTTTAAAAAACACAAGTGCATTCCTTAATCCCTATCACCCAATTAACCCATCTGTCTGCCCATCTCCCCTCTGGTAACCATCAGGTTGCTCTCCATAGTAAAGAGTCTATTTCTTAGTTTCTCTCTCTCTCTTTTTTCCCCCTTTTCTCATTTGTTTTGTTTCTTAAATTCCACATATGAGTGAAATCTTTTGGTATGTGTCTTTCTCTGACTAATTTCACTTAGCATTATATTCTCTAGCTCCATTCACATCACTGCAGATGGCAAGCTTTCATTCCTTTTTATGGCTGAATAATATTCCATTGTATGTGTCAATAGATAGATGATAGATAAAGAAGATGTGTTATACATGTATATATACATCATTCAATAATTTGGCTCTTATAGATAATGCTGCTTTTAACATAAGGGTGCATATATCTTTTTGAATTAGTATTATTCTTTGGGTAAATACTTAGGAGCATGATTACTGGAACATAAGGTAGTTCTAATTTTTTTATTTTTTTGTTTTTATTGTTTATTTTTGATATAGAGAGAGACAGAGCATGAGCAGAGCAAGAGGAAGACACAGAATCTGAAGCAGGCTCCAGGCTCTGAGCTGTCAGCAGAGAGCCCAATGCAGGGCTCAAACCCACAAATCATGAGATCATGACCTGAGCCAAAGCCAGACGCTCAACCGACTGAGCCACCCAGGTGCCCCTAAGGGAGTTCTATTTTTAACTTTTTTGAGGAACCTCTATACTTTTCCAGAGCAGCTACACCAGTTTGCAATCCCACCAAGTGCAAGAGGGTTCCCCTTTCTCCACATCCTTGTCAACACCTGCTGTTTCTTGTGTTCTTGATTTTAGCCATTCCGACAGTCATAGAATATGCTGAATTTATCAAACCCAGTATTTTACTGCAAATAGAAGCCCAAGGGTTCAGAGGAGTTCTGGTTTAATCCAGCTAATATTAAATTTAAAAGGTAAAAATGTCCCATTTTGGAGCCATTTATGAACCTATCACTCATAATTATCCTAAATATATTTTTATTAATAGACATTCCCTTACTTGTATGCATAATACATAGTTCCTGAAAATATCCACAAAGTCCAAAAATAGATTCCTTATTACAAGGAGTTGCACTCTGAAAAAGCTAAATAAATACATTACTATATCTCATGTTACTCAATCTGTTTATTAATTTTGTTTGTGCTCTTTTGAGATGAACATAAAATTAACTGGTTAAGTACAGTGGGCACCAAGCTGTGGTTACAGTTTCTACCCTTGCCTCCTAATGCTTTCCACATTGATTCTNTATTTTATTTTATTTTATTTTATTTTATTTTATTTTATTTTATTTTATTTTATTTATTTTTGAGACAGAGAAAGAGAGAGAGGGCACAAATGAGGAAAGGGCAAAGAGAGAGAATACCAGGAGGGGCAGAGGGAGTGAGAGAGAGGTAGAGGGAGAATGAGAGGTAGAGGGAGAGAGAGTGGCAGGGTTCACCCTAAGCAGGGTTTGTGTTCACCCGATGTGGGACTCAAACTTACGAACCGTGAGATTGTTAGATCTGTTAGATCGTGATATTGTGACCTGAGCCAAGTCACATGCTTAACGACTGAGCCACTCAGGTGCCCCTCTATCGATACCTTTAATTTTTCTCATTTTACTCTCCTACTCTTCCAATTTTGTCTAGGAGTTTAAAAGGAGCTGATTACACCCATGATTTCTTTGGAGTCACCAGCTTTAAAGACCACATAAGCTTGGAGTTACCAGGGCACACCTGTGCTGCCACATAGAGAGTAACTAAAAGTGGTGATGGGGGAAGGGTACAAAGAGCCAAGCAAAGATGAGTGAGACTGCATCCTGGTGTCATCACTGAGCCCTTGAATTTAGCCATGTTTGAGATCTACCCGTGGAATTTTTAATTATGTGAGGGAAAAAACCCAAAAACTAAAAACCGCCTTTCTATTTTATTTTTTATTTTTCTATTTATTGGTTATTATAAAATAAAATGCAGACACAGTGAGCAACACTCTTGAAATCACCATTCAAGTGAAGAAATTAAAACTTGCCAGAGATGTCAGAAGCTCGTCCATGTGCCCTGTCTTATATCTCAAACCCCACCTCCCTCAACCCCCTGACTTTTACAACAATCACTCCCCCATGATTTTTATAGGTTTACCACTCAAGTGTTCATCCCCAGCCACTATAGTTCATTCTTATTTATTAAAAGGTACTGTTGCTGGTCTCTTTAAGATGCATGTTCTCCCACCCCCCTTTATTCTAATCATCTGTGAAGAACTCAGGGTATTTGACCTGCCTAGTTTGCCAATCTAAATTTTGCTGGCTGCACATTCACGGTGCAGTTCAACATACTCCTCTGTTCTCCAGTTCCAGAAGTTTGCAACTAGATTCAGAGGCTTGATCAGACTGGAGTTCAATGCCTTTGGTGAGACTGTAGTTGTATGTTGTTGTTTAATCAGGTAAAACCTAATGTCTGGCTGCCTCTTTTTATTATGACAGAAGAAGTTCTTGAACTCACATCTCATCTTGGAAGCAGCCATTTCTATCTGGTTTCTTTTAGTGGGAAATGTTGTTTCAAGACCTCATCTTTGGCATTAGGAATATCATAGTTCCTAAACTGGTCATTGTTTTTGGACCTAAACAGGTCTTGCTCTCTCTCCGTATTCAGTATTCATGAATTCACACTGACACTTTCAATTCATATTTGGGATAATGGAATTTTTTTTTGTTTTTACGTAATCTTTTCTGTACTACATCTGTATGCCCTCTCCTCCACTGAGTATCCTGGATCTCAAGGGCACTGGGCATACTAGAATTAGAATATCCCACAGTAATACATTTACTTTATTCCAAGTTGCATACATAATGGTCTCAAAATACCAATACAAATACCCCCAATAGTTGCAAAGAACTTCTTTTGTGGGTGCTCTCCACATCCATCCATTCATCTTTCCAGGTATATTATATATTCTGTGAGAGCACACACCCAGTACATACCATACTCTCTCCTTTTAACTTTCATATAGTATTAGCTCTACAAGTAAACCAACCACCTGTCATCTTCACCACGAACCCTTATGTCAATGTAAATGTCTCTTTATTCCTTTTGGTCTCTGAAGCACAAATCTGCAGAAGACTCCTCAAGAAGGGGTTAGGGGAAAGAAAGCACTCAGAATTTTTACATGTTAGTAATAGTTTGTACACTTTATACTTAATAGCTTCCTTGGATATAAAATCCTTAGCTCACTTTTTTTCCTTTAAATATATTAAATATGTTACTCCACTTTCTCCAGCATGTGGTATTACTGTTGAAAATGTGATAACAATCTAATCATTTCACTGTTTGCTATTTTTGTCTCCAAGCACAAAGACGCTCTTCTGTTTTAAAAGGGGCTGATTTAAGGTCCAGTGATTTTACTATAATATGTCTTGGTATTGGTCACTCAGGGTCAATACTTTCAGGTACATGGACCACTCTTTCAATATGAGGTCTCAATATATTTTTTTTTAATCTCAGGACACTTTTCTAGACTTATACCTCTTGGTAATAATTCTGTTCCTTTGCCTTAGATTTTATTTTCCGGAACTCCTTTCATCTGTGTGTCAGATCTTCTTTCTCCATTTTCAATATCTGTCACTTTGTCTCTTTTTTTCTTCCTTTCAAGTTTTTAAAATTTTCTTCTTTTATACCCCCTTTCTCTTAAAGCACCATGTGTTATGTTTGTTTTTGTGTTGCTTCTAGTTTAGCCTTCATTGCTGTAAACAAAACAGAAAAAGGGTTTTCTTTTCATTTCTAATTATGTTTATCTATTTATTTTTGAGAGAAAGGGAGTGTACAAGTGGGAGAGGGGCAGAGAGAGACACACATACACACACAGAATCTGAAGCAGGCTCTAGGCTCTGAGCTGTCAGCACAGAGCCCGACGTGGGGCTCGAAATAGCAAACCGTGAGATCATGATCTGAGCTAAAGTCAGATGCTTAACTGACTGAGCCACCCTGGCGCTCCTTTTATTTCTAATTCTTACATAAGTTCTGTGACCATAACACTTCATTACTGAGTTTTTCAAATTCTGACTGTTTTATTCTTTCATGTATTATTTCCTTTCCTTGATATCATGTTTTGAAATAAATGGATACTGTTTTACTTTATTCTGTGGGTGTTTTATTCTGATGTGCTTTTGTTTTTACAGAAATTTTTTTCTACTCCCTATTCTTTTCTTCTTCTAATAACTTTGTATGAAATTTGACCTTGATACATTTTTGTCACCTGTTTTATGTGATATTATTTTTCCTGGGCCTTTAGAAAGATGAAAATTTCAGAATAGCTTTTATAACATCCTAGAGGCCCTTCTGCTGACATTTCTTTATGACGCTTGGAAGCAAGTCTTGCTTTCTCCCACTTCCTGGCTCTGTTCCTCTCCTGCACCTTTTTCTAACTTTCTCTCTTCTGTCTCAAGTGTCTCTATCCTGCTTGACTTGTTTTGATTCTATTCCAAAAAGTTTCTCCTCAAAGTGCGGCCCAATTGTGGCAGAGAATCTGTGAAGGTCAGTTTCAAGTGTGAATCTAAGGGCTGTTCCAGATCCTTCCATACTTACCATGGTCCCCTTGCACTTACCCAATATTGGTTTTTGACAAAAACTCCTCTCAGATTCAGCTGCTGTTTCAAGTCAGCCTGCTGTAGTTTATAGTGAATTCCCGTAGGGTTTGGTTCTGCGCTTGGCTGCTAGATGCTCTATTGCTTCCTTCTGTTCTCTCCCACAGGGATGTTGACACTGTGCAGGTTGTGAGTCACATGATTTGTTCTCATTTACCATCTTTCAGGTTTGTGGGGATAGCTTGTCATCGAGCTTTGTGGTAAATATTGTCAAGAGGTTATTAGTTAGAGTCAGTTGAGCCTCCGACTTTGGCTCAGGTCATGACCTCACAGCTCAGAGCCTGGAACCTGCTTCAGATTCTGTGTCTCCCTCTCTCTCTGCCCCTCTCCTGCTCATGCTCTGTGTGTCTCTCTCTCAAAAGTAAAGATTAAAAAAAATTTTTAAATGGGTTATTAATTTTGCTATCTAGATCCTCTGTCTATTTTTATCTGGGGGTATGAAGATATTCACAACAATGCCTCCACTTGCTGCCTTGTTCCTAAGATCACTTAAACTCTTTTAACTTGGTTTTTGCCATTTGTAGCCAAGAAAGTATTGACTAGTACATTCTCCAATAATTTATCTCATTAAAAGCTACCTTAAGTACACTAACATTAAATCATTAGATTAAGAGAAAACAGCATAATGATAATTCTAAGTGAGTTTAGTTAAGTAGCATCCAAGTTGATTGATTCTAAATGACTGGCTAAAAGTATTTGACATAAATTTTTTTTAACCTAAATCCCTTTTCTGGTCTTTAGTCGTTTAGTGGGTGATCCTAACTGTTTTAAAGAAAATGCCTAGCAGCAGATTTGCAAGTGTCTTTAACATAAGACCCATGCCCTAGTCCTCTTAATTAATAGATTTGGGAACACAAACCTAAACCATATTTAATTATTTCCCCTATATAATTATTTACAGAAGTTTTTTCACCTATCAACTGAACAAAAGGAAATAAACTGAAACCTTATTCTAATGCTACCCCGGGAGTCAATACTATAGACTCAACTTTATAAGAAAGTATTTAGTAACTGAACCTCCTCAGAGTTCAAAATTGACAAGCTTTACCTTAAGCTATGGTACATGATAAATTTTTAGTACAAAGTAAGGAATGATTTTGAAAATTATTAATAATGTTAATGAGTAAATGTACATCCCACTGGTTCTATTTTATTAAATTGTCAGTTAAGGCTGCTTGAATTATGAAATTCAATTATGCTGAGGTCAAGTGCTCCTGCCTAATTGATCTCTTCTCAATGGGCTAAAATTGACTACTACTGCTATTTGTAAAGAAAAACAGCTTGTACAGTGAAAACTTATAAGCCTCCAGCATCTCAAAATCAGAAACAACTGAATAATATTGCTAGGTAAGACATTGGCTAAGCAAGAGCAAAGCCCTTGCAATTGACTCATAAGTTTTGCCTTTTTTAGTGAAAAAAGGTTCATACTTGCAATAATTCAGTTGCAATAATCATGAGATTATTCATTCATCAAATAAAGGAGTAGTAGGCATGTTAGAGAACTTCTCATGGGCTTTGGTTAAAAGGAATTACATAGAAATATAGAGAGTGACAAGATACTGCTCAATCTGTATCACAGCAGAATACTCCAAAGTCCCCTCAATCTGAACATGCCCCGTGATATTGTCTCTTGGACCCTTCCACCTTTATTTGCAGTGGTAAGACACTATATAGCTCCTTGTTAACTTTGCCCTTTTCGCTCAGGGAAAAGCTCACCATTTTTAAGATCTCTGCTGAAACTACTGCAATAAATAGCTGCCTCCTGGGCTATCAAATCAAGATGTCTTGTGACAAACAAACATTCCCAGCTCTTCGTTTACGTTCCATATTCAATGTGCCACAGACGAGACGACTTTTAATTTGGGGGATGCCCGTTAAATTAAAAGCAAAGGGATAATGATGGAAAGAAAGGATTGAAACAACAGGAACTTTATAAAATGAATGGCTTTTTTGAATATTGGTTATAAAAGATAAAATATAAATCCCAACTCTTTTCAGAAAAGTACGAAAGGAAATGGGGCTTAATAGCAAGAAATGGTATATTGTTAACACTTGAGTTGTTTTCTCCCATTTTATTGTATTGAATGATGTCCAAGACCTGGTGGGAAACTAAAATATAGTTTTCGATGTTATTAAATTAAAACCAGATTCTGTCCATGCATTCAGAACTGTGCCAAACACATAATGAGGACTCAGTTCTCTCTATTATTCCCACTGACAATCTCATCTATATGCATTTCTTTCTTTTCCTCCCTCTCCTCTCAAGAGTAGAAGCACNACTTCGGCTCAGGTCATGATCTCATGGTTTGTGGGTTCGAGCCCCGCGTCGGGCTCTGTGCTGACAGCTAGCTCAGAGCCTGGAGCCTGTTTCAGATTCTGTATCTCCTCCTCTCTCTGACCCTCCCCTGCTCATGCTGTCTGTCTCTCTCTCTCTTAGAAATAAATAAAACATTAAAAAATTTTTAATAAAAACCCAACAAATAAATGTTGTTATTCTAAAGTGAGATAAATTATGTTTAATGTTGTTTCCCAATATACAAAAAGTTTTAACATACAGTTAAATGTGCACATACAGTTAAATTTGCATATATGTGTGTATAAATATATACACGTATTTATAAAGGAGTCTTTTGAGGCCTTTTTGGTACTGATGAAGAGTGTAAATAAAGTAAATTGCTCCATCTGCTGGCTGTATCTGGAAACAGATTCCAATTCTAAGCTTCAAGGAAAGTAGGTAAGATTTCAGAGCTAACTCCAAAGGTCAGAAAAAAACCCTACATCCAGCACATATGAAAAATGTTAGCGCACCCCCATTCAAAGCCTTCAGGGTCCACTAAAAAGCACTTGATATTGTAGAGCTAATGAAGTTCAATTGCATCTTGTCTTACCAAGTGTTTCTCTGCTTTGCTACCGGCATATTGAGATAAAACACTAAAACTCCCAATAGCTTCTACTCCAGATCCCACAACAAACACTGACCTTTAACACTGGAAAATCCAAAGGTCGTTCACAAGAACAGACTTGCTAGTCTCATAGCAACCTCAGCTCATACTTTGGTAAAAGAAGTTCACAAGTCAACAGTAAATCCTTTTGGCGGTCTGATGCTGAATAACACATAATGAAATTGAAGACACTTTATCATAAAAGAAGAGTCTCCAGATTAGAGATCTGTTTAGGTCTCTACCTAGGAGCTGGGCTTCATCATTATTTTTTCCAGAGTTTTAATTTAGCACTCTTGGAGAAAAAAAAAAAAAGAAAAAAGACCTAAGACCTATACCTACAGCTTTCAGCAATATCAGTCATATTATCAGTTTACAATTTAAGAAGTTGCCTCATGTCCTCCTTGCCTACATGGCCTCTTCCCAAGGATGGGTTATGTTAAATTAGGCAAGTGAGGGATTTTGCTATCTTGAGATTCCTGAAAACTAGCCAGTACTAATATTCACTCTACTAATTTTTCTAACTTGTTCAATAGCTGTTATATTTGAAACATTTTATCCTTGTTCTCTTTCCTGCATTAAATCACGTCTTGAAAATTCAATGACAAGTTCATGTGAATGATTTGAACTTGGGTTTTGTTCAAGCATCTTGTGAGGCTTTGGCTTTAGTGTAGGATTGTAGTTTATCTGTAAAATCCTCTTCTTTGCTAGCATATATTCATGTTGTGAACTTGGATCATGTTTCTATTCTAGTACGAAGTACTAAAGTAACTTGTTTCTCATTGCAAAGAAAAAAATCATCTTAGCTTTTGAAAGAGTCTGAGTTTTGTACTGAATATAAACTATGATGCAGTTTTCCAACTGGATGTGACCATGGAGAATATTCTTCTCAATGATTCTTTTCAAGGTGATTTCATCTTTCCCCCCAAAAAACAAGTTATATTTAGTGGTTACTGTGGGGGAAAGGTCATTTTTCACTTAGCATTTCCCTCAACCCTGACGTTTTCTTACTTTTTTGTGTTTATTATTGGAAATCTCCCCATTATTTTACCAGCTTATTTAACAAACAATTCAACGTAGCAATTTAATAAATGTTACTAAGTATCTGTCTTCCCTTGTTTATAGTCTATTGGAGAAGAAAAATGCAAAACAGTTATTACAACACAGTGAGGTAAAAATAATAGGGGAGACATCGAAGTGTAAAGATCATTTAGTATCTGCGAAAGACCTCAGAAAACAGGTGACTTTTTTCTGAGATGAGTCAGCCCTCAAAAGATGGACAGGAATTCACTCCCTGGCAAAGGAGAGATGAAGACAGGGTTTCATACAAAGAGAATGCACGTGGGGGGCTCCTGGGTGGTTCAGTCAGTTAAAGGTCCAACTCTTGCTTTCTGCTCAGGTCATGATCTCACAGTGTGTGGGTTCGAGCCCCATGTCAGGCTCTGTGCTGACAGAGTAGAAACTACTTGGCATTCTCTCTGCATCTCCTCTGCTCACTTGCTCTCTCTCAAAATAAATAAGTAAACATCTAAAAAAACTTTTAAAGGAAAAAAAAACAAAGAGATTGCATGTGAAAAATTCAGGATGTGAAAGAATATGGAAAGTTTCCTTTTTACAATTCTCAGTCCCTGTGACATTGTAGGTGAAAAATGCTACATGGAACACTGGTTTTCTAATAATGTTAAATGTAAAACAAGCCTCCTGTTGAATTAAGTAAAGTTTAAACCTTTGTAAATGTAGGAAACATGTCTTCAAATACAATATTTTTATGACCAAAAAAATAGGTACACATATTTAGCTTCATTTTACAAATATTTGCAGTTTTGTATACATGGTCCATCTAGGGAGTCTCTGAAAGAATAGATGCCATGGGTTAAAGCTTAGTGGGTTAAAAACAACATCCAAAAGGGCAATATAGGCAAATTCTCGTCGAATTAGCTGGAGAGAAGAAAAAAAAGCTTTGCTTTGTACCCAAAGTAATCAGTAGGCAGGTTGGATAGCAGGGCTATAACCTTGTTGATGACTTTATTTCCTAAAAGAAAATAGGTAATTAGGTGTTCCTGTTACTTTTATTAGGATAGACACGATTGGGAATTTCTGCATTTATTTTCATAGGAAGTTTCACCTGATTCTCAGCCTGTGGCACCCTGTGCTATTGCAATTGATATTTAATGGTGAGGAAATAGAAACATGGGCTACACACTTCTGGAAATAAATGCATGCACGTTAGTGCCACTGAGTGATTGGAAGATTTGACAACTTAGAGCACAAGGGCCCCCATGTTTACACTGCATGACATACATTGGCAGCATTCCATGACCATGAAACCTGTATTTCATTTCCACCAATTTTCCCTGGGAGCGTGGGGTGGAGGGTAGAAGTATACATTTTTCAAACAAATTAGAATATTTTCAAGCACGTGTAGAAAAAAAGAGATTACTAGCAACATGGACAAGTTTGTTTCATCTATAACCCCATTCATTACCCCCTGCTCCTGATCAGTTTTGAAGCAAATCCCATATATCAGATCACTGTCTCTGTAAACATTGTAGTATATATCTCTAAGAGTTAGCTGTTTTTAAAATAAACTGCAATATTATCACAACATTTTTTGAAGTAATAGATTAACTTTTATATGACTCCTATATCTATGCCTTATATAATCAACAAATAATTATTTGTATCTTGAAACATGTGTCCTGAATTTTTTTCATGAATTAAAAGAAACTCATTAGCAAAACAGACCTTCGATGACAAAGTATTTGTAGAGTATATAGATTATATACAGGGACAGAAAGAACATAATAAAGTGTACATGTGTGTATGTATATGTGTAGAAATAGTCATTATATAGTCATTACTTCTTTACTTAAAACATACAGTAAAATCCTGGATTGTGAGTAACTTGTTCTGCAAGTGTCCCTCAAGATGCACAAATATTTCTAATAAATTTTAACTTAATAAACGAGCAATGCTTTACAAGTAGTACATGACGTCAAATGATCACAGCTGAGCCAATGGTTCTTCTCTCTCTCTCTCTCTCTCTCTCTCTCACTGAAGGATTTTGGGTGATCATCTCCCATGCTCAAATGCTCAGTTTCAGGCTACGATGTTTGGCAGAAATCAATGATTTTTCAGAAGGCTGGAAGGTGCCCACAACTGGCACTAGTGCATTTTTTGTCACTTCAAATCACCTATGAACAGTCTTTTGCTTCTCCATTCAAGAGTAAGCTTAGGAATACTTTGCTTCATTCTAGTCATTGGACAGGATCTTGCTAAAATTGCATGAAAAGAAAAAGATTCCATTGAGCCAATAGATAGCTGTGATTCTGTTAGTAATAATGAAAGTCATCCTCTTTCTGGGTTCCTTCACATCAGCCAAGAAGGTTTTCAAAGGTAAGTGCAGGTTAATTTGTTATTTTTGTTTCTATTTTGTATTTTCTTTATATTTTATATTACATTACAGTATTATAATCATTTTTATATGAATATTTTTGGGCTGTAGAACAAATCATCTGAGTCGCTGTTATTTCTTATGGGGAAATTCACTTTGATATACAAGGCTTTGGATTATAAGCATGTTTCCGGAACAGATTATGCTTGCAAACCAAGATTTTACTGTATTCTGAAATAATAAATAATGTGGATTTTTTTTCAAATAGGCCTTAGGATAGATTGGCAATTTTGTGGATTACGTACAGAGCGAACAGAAAAGAACCTCACTCCTATAGAGTGCCAGGAGAATTTGTAGGACCTCAGATGAAACTTGCTTCATGATAGTTCTAGGAAGATTCAACACTAGAGGCCAAGCATTCCAGCCTCAGCCAAATCCACCACTCTCAGCGAGGCACAAAATGTGTAGAACCACTCTCTTTAAGAGACCAAATGGGATTGAGCTGAAGAGCAAAAGACGGTTCCCCAAAGCTTTGAACTGCATTTATTCAAGTGCTGTGAACAAAATTCCTATCTGCTGCATGTGTTTACATATTAATTTGATTAAAGCTGGAATGGGTGAATATGGCAGAAGGAAACTCCCTCCTCCCACTACTATGCCCTGCACATTCATATAGAATACTAAAAAGGGCTAAGAAATAACTGAGCTAAGATATAAATTCTCCCTCTCAAGAATTATAAATATATATGGAAGATAAATTTATACATCAGATCATATGTATAATGAATTAAATGGTACTTTGTCATTTTAACTCAATATTAAGTTGGCTATCTTGAAAAGTATAGTATTCTCACCTTATAAATTAATATATTGGAACATTTGGAACTGTCTGAGTGTTAAAATAATAGTCCTCTCAGCCCTGCTTTGTGGATGCCAGAGAGCTATGATAGGAAGCTTATCAGTCTATGAATTGCTTTTTTAAATTTTTTTTTTAACATTTATTTATTTTTGAGAGACAGAGAGAGACAGAGCATGAGCAGGGAAGGGGCAGAGGGAGACACAGAACCCGAAGCAGGCTCCAGATTCTGAGCTGTCAACACAAAGCCCAACGCAGGTCTCAAACATGACCTGAGCTGAAGTTGGACACATAACCAACCGAGTCATCCAGGTGCCCCTATGAATTGCTTCTTATATAAATACAGCTTTGTACCAGATCATTCAATAGGCCTATAGATGAAACCACTGTAATTGTAATTATTTGCTAAACTGTCCTGTAGATTCAGAACCTTGGCAAACAGGAAAAGAAAGCATGTGATGCCATTAAAAATAGTCATTTATAAGAAGTAGCTCTTGAAACAACTGCTAGAGACCAATAGGAGCCATAAATTGCAGAAGTGATTTAAATGAATCTTGATATGATGGGAGTCAGTGATGTGCCAGGAGGAGGTTAGCAAGAAAAGAGGGAGTAGAGCTCTCTGTGCTCTTAATCTCCCAACCAGATATCTTTGTCTCATTGGAAAGCAGGTACCATGGTATCTTATATCCAAATATTGTGTGGTTCTTTCTCTGCCTTTCCCTATGATGAGCTCTAAAGATAAAAATGAAAATACCAAAAATGAAATTTTGAAAATCTAACAAGGCATAGATGGTGGAACAAATGTTAGATGGAGATCCGAGCTCAGACCTGACCAATTCTTCCACTATCACAGTAAATTTTCCCTGGTGGAAGAATTTCAGGCAGCTGTCGGTGACTGTATGGAGCCTTGCTCTTTGGCCTGCCCTCCTTGCTCCACTGAGTCTCTAGCTGGGCCTTTCCATCTGCTTTTTCTATCAGCAGGGCTATATCAGATTAGCCAGTTTTATATGTATCTGAATCTCCTTGCAGATAACCAGGTGAGCCCATTAAGGGTGCCATCTGTTTGGGTCTTCATTTATTCGTTCATCAATATTTACTCAATTGAGCATCTACTATGTGCCAGGAACTCTGTTAAGTGTTGGGAATGCAGTAGTAAACAAGACAAACACAGTCTCTGCTTTAATGTGGATTACAGTTTAACAAGGGAGGCAATTTAATTCTGATGTCTCCTACAAAGGAAACTACAAAACTTAACAGGGGAACCAATTATAATTATAATAAGTACTACAAAGGAAAACAATATAAAGAAAAGTACAGACCAGTGCTTTTGAAACTAAAGTTGCAACTCATTAGTGGAGCATGAAACCAATTTAGTGAGACAGAGCAGCATTCCTTTATTTAATGGAATGAATTGGAATAGACAGAAATAGAAGAGGGAATGCTAGAGTGTATCACGAGTAAGAAGAGGAAGTATTGCTTCAAGAATTAACACATGTGCATACGTGTGTGCATGTACCTGTGTACTGCTTGCAGCCCAGCAGGCTTCCCAATGCAGCCTGGACAGCCCCTGATGGGTGTCTGCCACTGCTGCTACTCATTTTTGCACAGTCTGCCTCTGATTAAGGTGAATGACATTCCTAGCTCCAAGAAAGACTATTCCAAACTTTGAAGGAAAAAAAAAAAAAAGAATTAACACATAGATGAATGCTGGGATAGAATGAAAAAAAAAATTATTTCTTCCTATGGATCATGGTGGAAAAGGTTTTAAGGCCATTGATTTAGACACACCATGTAATAGACATGCTTCTCACCGCCTGTTCCAACCACATACTTCATTACAGCCTACCACCCGCTAGGCTGCATGACCCTACTCCACAATTTTTGAACATTAGTCAGGAATGGGACCCTGAACGAAGTCCAGCCACTATATTACTAATAATGAGTCAGATTTACCTGTAAGGATTTTGGAATTGAGACACTGGATGATGTCTGAGCCCATCAGATATAGACATTTGAGATAAAAGATCATGTAAAGTCAATGTGAGGTGACCAGATAGGTCCCTGTGCAAGATGAGTAAGTTCGGGAAGCTGACTCAGAGATAGACAAATGGAGACAAAACCCACAGAGAAAGAGAGACAGAGCAAGGGAGCTCAGTTCTTGACTTCAGATTTAGAATCTCTGCTTTACTTACTCTTCTCAGATTCCATTGGGGCCTTAATATTTTTCAGTGAACACTACTTCCGTTTTCACTTGAACTATCTGAACAGGTTACTTTTCTTACTACTAAGAGTCTTTTCTGGAAAAAAGTGGTATAAAGTTCATGTTTACTTTTGATTCTTATTAATATCATAATAAGAATGTATCCGCCAAAAAAATGAGCATACTATCATTTGTTTAAAGAGACCAAGGAAAGAAAACTAGTCCTTTAGTCAAGGAGGCTTTGCAAACAAGTCCTCAATCATTTTCTGTCTAATACCTACAGTGAGGATTTTCAGCCTTTTAGACTGTGTCCTTCCAAAATAAATGATTTTCTGCATTGCTTTCACAGTATTCTCAGCAGTACAGTGATCCATTTTTAGATACAGAACAGAGAAACTGGCTCCCTTCCAGGTCACTCCTATGTTAATGATACATCCACAATAATCTGAATGAACTAAGCTGAGATACTCAGTGTTTGCTTACAACAGAGTCTTTCTGTGGCTTTTATTGTGAATGGCACAATAGCTCAAAAATGAAGATGCCACTGATAGATGACACCCTTGTGTTCATTCACTTTGAGCTTTGTTTGCTACTTGAACTTGATTACAACTGACACCCATTGAGGAATATAAAAACATCCATTCTCCCTTTAGTCATTCAGGCACATAATGAATTTCAACAAAACAGAGAGAAATCCAAGAATCTGCATCGCCCAGAGAGTGCCCTTGAAATGAAGCCTTACCTTTTATTAGAACAAAATGTTATCCAATTAAGAGGAAGGTTGTAAATTTGTACACTGCAATTGAGGCTTTACATAGACATCTTATTTTTCCTATGCTTATGAAATGTGAATTAAAAGACCTCAAAACTACTAAGTAAAACACAGAAAATATTTTCTCTTAAGGGTAGGGGATGTGATGGAATGGGTGTGGATTAATCCCAAATTAGAAAAGACAAATTTTTCAAGTTGATTTCTTAAACCAAAAAACAAAAAAGAAAGAAAGAAAAGAACATCAAAGAATGCAAGGGCATAAAATAAAGAATAGAAAACTGTAAGAAAGAAGAAAATTCAATCTAGACAAAGAGTTGTTTCTGATAGACCAGTCTGGCTGGGTGGCCTGATGCTAATACAGTCAAAGCTGGATGTCTCCGCCTCAAGTCAGCCAGTTCCTTCCGCATCCTCAGACTAAATCCAAATCATACCAACCACCTTCCAAACGTAGGATGGTAAGAGAGGAAAACCCAGTGCTACCACCAATCCCTTCATCAATACCCAAAAGCAACATCTTAGTGTATAAATCAGCTAATTATTGTTAGAGCAGAATAAAGTTTTATAATCTTACTTGTCATTTACTAAGCATCAAGAAGAGTCTGGGAAATATACAACATTCTCTATTATTTGGACACCCTTATGTTTTTTTCTCGTTAGTGTATTCTAAAGAAACAATGGGGAAATTGAGTACTGGATTGCCATGTGTACGACCAGTAACTCAGTTAGACAATGTGCTTCTACAGAGCCTCAGTTTAAAAAGGGAAGAGAGGTATTATTAGCCTGGAGTCTCTCCCAACCAATCACATTTTTCTCTTACTCCCAGGATTCATCCTAGGGATGAAAATATTTTCATACTTTTAATGTTTAAAAGAATTAGGTCTAATAGAGTGACAGTCTTATTATTCCAATTTAAAATACATAATTAAATGATTGATTTAGACTAATGACTCTAAAGTTTACCATTTCTGAAAGAGAGAGAGACAGAGTGCTACTGGAGGAGGGGCAGAGAGAGAGGGAGACACAGATCTGAAGCAGGTTCCAGGCTCTGAGCTGTCAGCACAGAGCCTGATACAGGGCTTAAACCCACAAACTATGAGATACAGGGCTTAAACCCACAAACTATGAGATCACAACCTCAGCTGAAGTAAGATGCTTAACCCGCTGAGCTTCCCAGGTGCCCCCAGACTAATAATTTTAAGTTAATATATTACTAAGTTTATACAAAGCATTGAGCATCTAGGTTCACCATATACTAAGTTTAAATTATTAGAGTTATAAGAAACAGTGTTTAACGAGTATTAACTCAAAAGAACATGTAAAAGATAACAAAGCATATCAAATTACAAAGGCATTTTATAATATTCGAAAATATGTAAATTAGACCAAGTATTAATGAAGCATCTTTAAATGTAATTCACATTTTCTAAATGTATAAACCAATTGATAAGATATGTAAGCTAAACTTAAAAGCCTAACAAAAAACTAGGTATCATGAATTCTTTAAACCAAAAATAAACTGGTGAATAATCTTCTGTGCACACAAAAATCATACTGAATAACATCAAAAGTTTCATATCAGCATTTTGGATTTAGTAGTATAAATATAGAAATTGGAACATCCTTCCTAGGGAATTACAACTTTTAGGTCTGGAGTGTCTGGGTGGCTCCATCATTTAAGCATCCAACTTCAGCTCGGGTCATAATCTCACAGCTTGTGATCTTGAGCCCCATATGGGGCTCTATGCTGACAGCTCAGAGCCTGGAATCTACTTCGGATTCTGTGTCTCCCTCTCTCTCTGCCCCTCCTCTGCTCATACTCAGTCTCCCTCTCTCTCAAAAATAAATGAACATTTTAAAAAATCCTTAGGTTTAATTATAATCCTGATTGCCATTTTTATCAGAGTTTAAGAATGAATCTTCCATAGTACAGAATGAGCAGGGTGATTGTGCATTCTTGTTAATTGTCTCATATCTAAAACCAATGCTCTAGATAGCAATTATGGGATTTCAATTTAATATTCACAGATTAAGGGAAATGGAGCAAACTGAAATCACCCAAATCATAGTGACTTCTGAGAACTTTATGGCTGACTATAGAGTAGAAAGGAGAACTTTAACCTCATAATATATTAAAACAAAGATATTGGATATCCAGGAACATAAAAATTTTTTAGAGCTATAAGTGACCATAGAGAGGTTATCTATTTCATTTTATCAATAGCAAAGCTGTCTAACTCCAATCTAATAACTTATTAAATGCAGAGCACAAAGTAGAACCTATGGTTCTGTAATATGCTGCTAAATAGTTTAAACTACTAGATTAGCACAGCTTTCCCATAGAACACTTGTCAATTCTTGATGAAAAGGCAAATGCAATTATAGTATCATAATTAGCAAATAAAAACAAGAGAAGAGCAAATGATGCTTGAAAAGATGTTGACTGTAACTGGTTGAAATCTCAGAAGAGATTGAAAACAAGCCCTTCAGATCTGCTGAATGGTAATCTGAGAGTAACCTGGAATGCAAAGAACATTTTCAATCTGGAAGGATCCACATACAGATACTGAGTACCTCCTTCTACATGAAAAGAAGAAAGAAAGTAGAAAAAGCACTCACACCCTTTGCTTGGTCCAGGAAATCTGGTAGGGTTGTGTTTCTAAACATTTGTCATTCAGGTTCAGCCTTCACAGTTTTTGCCATATCTTCTTCATTCTTGTGTCCTATTATTTACTTAACATTTTTCTCTAAGTTGAATTTAGCTTTTTCCTATATATGTTTATATGTATATATTTATATTTATATTTGTATATATTTCCTATATTTTTACAGTATATATGTGTGTGTATGTATATATACACAGTAGATACTATGTATATAAATAGCTATAGATACTATATACTATATGTATATAGCTTAGACACTATATATTATATAGATATTATGCTATATATATACTATGTATACTATACATAGGAAAATACCAGCAAGTAGGGAAATATTTCCTTTGATCAAGAATTGCCAAATGCACAAAAGTTTTCCCTAGATGATCATTTGCAGTTGTCCTTCCTCGAAAAGAACCATTTACACTTAAAGTGCAGTTCAGCAAAAGTGAGTGCTTTCTCCATGCCAAGTCTAATACTGTGCCCTGGCAGTACCAGAGTCTCATCCCTGCCCTCCAGCAACCTAGAACATAATGCCAAATGAATAGATTCTCCAGGGAAAAAATATCCACCCTGTCTTAAGAAATATTCCTATTATGACCAAACCTTAACACTTTCTCCTGAGACTGATTAGAGTATCATTAAGAACAAAGCTGATTCCTGACAAAGGAGACTGTAGAGACCAGAATTATATTTTCCCAAAAAGGAGCCAGGCGGGAGCCATCCTGTATGATATATTAAGACCTAAAATAGGTAATGAAATAATGTGTACAATAGGAGCATAATTATACAAATATATGTATATTTATGCATAAAATAAAGATTAGAAGGAAGTACACCAAGATATGAAAATATTAATAGTAATTATCTCTGCATGTTGGAATTACATGTGGGTTTTATTTCCATACTTATAATTTTTGTGTTGCACAAGTTTTATTCAATAAGATCGTATTTTTTTGAATATCAGAAATAAAATTTCTTTTTACTTTGATCTTTGATTCTGATTTACCTAAGACTTTTTTGCTAGAGAGGTCTTTTGTATTGTTCTTGTGTTTTTTATTTTTTTTTTAATTTTTTTTAATGTTTTATTTATTTCTGGGAGAGAGAGAGACAGCGTGAGCAGGGGAGGGTCAGAGAGAGAGGNTTAAAAAAAAAAAAAAAAAGGATCAAAGCTCTTAAGAAGTTTAACCACTTGTTCTCAGGAATAGCCTTACCATTTTCTGCTTCATATCATTACAGTTTCTTCTGACTCGAAGGTCTCCACATGTGAAATTAGTATCTACAAGGTCTTCTGTGAAGTTCAAAATTAGAAGCAATTTCTTCTTCTGACAGTCCATAGTGTTTTATTTGGTAATCTTTTAAAAAGTAATATTTTTAAAGTTCATTTTGAGAGAGAGAGAAAGAGCACGAGCAGTGGGGGTGGTGGCCATGGGGCATAGAGAGGAGACAGAGAATCTCAAGCAAGCTCTATGCTGTCAGCACAGATAGAGCAGGGCTCTATCTCACAAACCATGAGATCATGACCTGAGCTGAGATTAAGAATCAGACACTCAACGGGGCGCCTGGGTGGCTTAGTCGGTTAAGCGTCTGACTTTCGCTCAGGTCATGATCTCGCGGTTGGTGGGTTCGAGCCCCACATCGGGCTCTGTGCTGACTGCCAGCTCAGAGCCTGGAGCCTGTTTCAGAGTCTGTGACTCCCTCTCTCTCTGACCCTCCCCTGCTCACGCTGTCTCTCTCTCTCTCTCTCTCTCTCTCTCTCCTAGAAATAAATAAAACATTAAAAAAAAAAAAAGATCAGACACTTAACTGACTAAGCCACTCAAGTGCCCCTATCACAATCACTTTCTAACATTTTGAACATGAAAAACAGAATCAGATAATTTGAGAATTCAAAGAGATCATAAAGAACACCTCATTCAACTTACTTTGCAAATGTAGAAACTGAGACCCAATTAAATTGTGATATACTTCAATTTATGCCATGAGTTAGATGTAGCATCAAGACCAGATGGCAGGCTCCATCCAGGATCCAATGTCCCTATTCTTTCTATTTACACTGAGTTGTGCCTATTTGGAGTTCTTCCTATTTACACTGAGTTGCGGTTAAATATTTTTGGTATCTAAAATATTGAATGGCAAACTTTGTCGACTAAGTCTTAAGTTATTATTGTGTCTGGCATAGCATAAGGTAGCTATGAATTAACTAGGCTTCTCTTTTTTCTTTTTTCTTGCTCCAGAATGCCCTCTGTTTTGGCCCATAAAGAGGAGAAAAGTAGTCCCTAAAGATGATGACAGAAATTGGGGTACCAAATTTGGGCATTCCATCTTGAGCCAAAAAAAAGATGATTTTTAAATCTGGTATTTACAGCACTGACTTTCCCTACGTTTTACTAGTCAGATACATAAGTCTCCTCTTTACCTACACTTTCCTAAATTTTTAAAAAAATTTTTAATGTTTATTTATTTTTTGAATGAGAGTGAGCATGAATGGGGGAGTGGCAGAGAGCAAGGGGGGCAGAGGATAGGAAGCAGGCTCTGTGCTGACAGCAGAGAGCCCAATGTGGGGCTCAAATTCACGAACCATGAGATCATGACCTTAGCCAAACTGGGATGCTTAACCAAATGAGCCACCCAGGCTCATCACCACCCCTCCCCCGCCAATTATTATATTTAAATGTTAGCATAGTGAAAAATCTTGCTCTATTGACAGCTGAACAATGCTGATTTAGAAATCCAGCAAGCAATTCACTCAATAGGTTTGTAGGAAAGGGGCTTTATAGTACATTAGGGACCCACGTTAAGGGTATTCTTCAACTTTCATTCACCTACACTTCCCTATATTATACTGTGACCCCTTCAAAACACCTTCCACACATAGAACCCAGATTTATAGCAGATATGCACACATTTCAAGTTAGCTAATAGCAGTGCAGACTTTAAAACAACAGTTCTGTTTATTTACTATTGTGCAATCATTTAAAGATTGTGTCACATTTCCTCTCACACAGCATAGGAAATGGAAAATAAAAATACACATACAGCTCTACTATAATTAATATCATTGAGGCAAAAAATGGCAATCTCTAGGTGTATTGAAAACAACACATCCTTAGCTTCAGTCAGATACTCATTGGATTTAGAGAGAGCCCTGGGTTTATAATTGTGAAAGAAATTAAACAATATGTCCAAAAGGCTGAAATATATTATCAAATATTGTCTTAAAAGCAATGTTTTTAAAACATTGTTTCAACTCTCTGGGAAAGGAAGCCTCTTTATAACATGTAAGTCGTTCTCAGATGCCAGACAGGTTCCAGTAAATCATCGATTAATTCTCTTTGACTTTTTGTTCTTGAATAAAGGAACTTACTTCTGTGCCAGCTCCCTGGGCTTCCTACCCTCTCTAAAATATTGGTTCTTCCCCTGTTTTGTTCAGAAGCCAAGTGATTAGCTTCAGGCTCATGACTGATTTCCCATTGTTCCATTCCCTCTAACTTCTCCGCATTGTGCCAACAATCTGGACCCCAGAGGGATTTGTCACAGCTCTTCAATTCTCTTTCTCCTTGGCAGCAAATTTTTATTCGATTTTTCTTTTCCCTGCCTTTTTATAAAAAGAAAAATTCTCACTTTAACATTTCCTTTTAAATCGTTCTTTGGTTATCAGAGGAGGAAAGGGCCCTAACTTCTTGGAACTCAGGCCACATTGACAGGGAGCACTTTGTGCTAGAGCCCAGAGATGATATGGAAATGGTACTCTTAAAAATGGTATTTCCTTTCCATCTATATTTGAATCTATTCATCATCACGATTAATTTCAGTTTGATTTTACCATAAAAGCTATGTTTTAAATATCACCAACAAAGTAAAAATGATCAACGGTTACTACAGTTACTAAAAAAAAAAAGAAAAAGAAAACTTCTGGAAAGGAAGGCAAAACTTGGCTCTCAAATAAATGGTATGATTTTCAGATAACAGTATTTTAAGTAATAAAACAAGTAAAACTTTGGAGAGCCTGAGTGGCTCAGTTGGCTAAGCATCCAACTTTGACTCAGGTCATAATCTCACGGTTCATGAGTTTGAGCCCCAAGTTGGGCTCTGTGGTTACAGAGCCTGAAGCCTGATTCAGAGTATGTGTCACCCTCTCTCTTTGCCCCTCCCCTGCTCATGCTCACTCTCTCTCTCTCTCTATCTCAAAAAAAAAAAAAAAACTTTTAAAAAATGAACACAACTTTATTTTTTATGTTTATTTATTTATTTTGAGAGAGGGGGAGAAACAGAGAGTGTGTGCACATGTGCAGACTGGACAGGGGAGAGAGAGAGAGACAGAGAGACAGAAAGAATGAGAATCTTAAGCAGGCTCTGTGCTTTCAGTGCAGAGCCTGACACAGGGCTCAATCTCACGAACCGTGGGATAATGACCTAAGCTGAAATCAAGAACCAGACATTTAACTGACTGAGCCACCCAGATGCAGCAGCAATGAAATGAATATAGCTATATTCGTTTACAGTTATGGAAGGAATAAGTCACAAAATAAAACATACAGCATAGGAAATATAGTCATTGGTTTTATACTAACACTGTTTGGTAACAGATGGTAACTACATTTGTGGTGAGCATACCATAACTTATAAAGAAGTTGAATCACTATGTTGTACACTTGAAACTAATGTAACACTGTGTGAACTATACTCAAATTTTAAGAAGTTATTCTTAATGGGGAAATTTTTTGCCATCATTGCCAGTAATAGCATCAATGACCCAGGCAGTATACACTGGAAATCGTATTTAATCTTCACAACACTCTGTGAGGCATATAGTTCTTATCCTTCCTTTTTATGTGTTAGGGAACAGGGTCAGAGAGGTTGCTTAATGCTCAATGTCACATAGCAGAGCCAAAATAAAAATTGATATATATAAGTGGGAAGGCCTGAATACAAGAAGAAAGTCAGACAAATGACTCCGTATTGGACTCTGTATCATTGGAAATCTTTAAGATTTTACCAAAAACAACAGACTAAAAAAAAGATTTCACTTAGTTGAAATGCATCTCTTCTGGTACAGTTTTTGAGCATATAGATTATAGGATAATACAGTAAGTGAAAACATTAACCCATAATACCCATTTTTGTGAATTATAAATACAATCATATGCAGGAACTATTTCACAGGATAAAACAACAGAATTAAAATGTTTTATGAAAGTCATCTGATAAACAGTTATCAACATGATTGAGAATTTTATTTTTATATTTAAAAGTTCAGGTAATATCTTTTTACCATAATTTAATCTATGTAAACCAATCTTTGTTCATTTGTCTCCTTCACGTATGTTATCATTACCATTTAAAAGATTTTAGATCACTTATGCACAAGAAAAGTATCAAGAGTAGGATAAACTTATAGTAAAACTTTGAAAGCTGACCACTAGTTTCCTGGAATTTTACTTCTGATTTATTTTTTACTTGTATTGGCAGTAAAATGCAGATATGAGAGAATACTTTTGGAAGCAATCCCAGTGACTACAGGACATCTTTCATCTACAGTTCATGTCTCATTTAACATCCGAGAACATAAAGTGGGGATGGGCATTCAAATTATTACACATTAATTTTGAATTGTAACATAGGCAAATTCTTGTTGATTTTTACCATAAAATTTTTAAGGTCCTTCTAGCACTGTTTCTACTTATTAAATAAGATCCTCCAGCTTCAATAAGAGCTGCATCCCTAGAAATTAAAAAATTAAGTTGCTCGTTTAGAATTAAAGGAAAGTTATTTTTTCTACAGCCTTCTCCTTTTTCCTTAAGATTCCAAGTCAACATAACAGTGAGAGTCTCCCTCTGTTTACTTATTTATATACCTATAATAACATTAGCTCTTTTTTCATAATAACATAAAAAGAAGTCTGTTTTAAATCCCTTGATTTGGGGAATGATAAAGACAAGTAAATGTTGTGAGACAGAGAATTTAGAAGGGACATGGCCTCTTTTCCTTGCCAAAACATGAAATCCTGTTACATAATTAAATGAGGAGTCTTCAGAAGGCTTAACTGACATCCTGGGCACCTCTGAGCTCAATAGCATAACATTTTGATAAGGAAAGTTGTAAACAGATGAGATACATATGGATTATGTTTCCCTTGAAATTCTCAGGGTTTTAAACACTAACAGATAATGTGCTCTGAGCTTTCATCCAATTCTCCATTCTTGTGAAATTCAATGACCCTGAAAGTAGATCTCTCCCTCACCTAGGATTATGAACTGGTCTGGAAATACTAGTCATGTATCTCAACAGATCACTGACTTGGACACAGAAAAATATCTGATGCACCAAATCTGCACTGTATACTCAGATTTGTAATTCAAGCCCAAGAGACACATCAGAAAATAAAGGGTAATAGAAAAACAGCAAAGGAAACATGCAAAACAAAAATGGCACAGGACCATTATAAGGACTTTATTGTACTATGAGTACACTATTCTCAATTTTACAAGATCCCTGAACATGAAACGGTATGAATTAAATATGATTATCTTAAAAAAACAATACTAAAATAGGACATTTTTTCCTTATGTTAAATGCCCACCAACAATACATTTAATCAACTGAGAGGGCTATGTTTGTATAAGGGAAAAACATTTGAACATACTCTATTTCACAGCATCTTGCAGCACCCAGTCTCAGAACTTTTATTATTTTAATATATAATATAAATATATGATACTATAACATAATTAATATTTTTAATATCAGTGAATCCTTAGGAGAGGAATTTTACATACTCATAACCTGAAAATAAGCTAGTAGCATAGGGAACTATACACAAAAGCACTTCAGGAAGGAGAATGAATGGACTTTGCAGTCTGCAGTAATAGCATAATTATGCTGTGGACATAGTTGCCTGGAACTTAAAAATACTATAGGACTGGGACACCTGGGTGGCTCAGTCAGTTAAGCGTCCGGCTTCAGCTCAGGTCATGATCTCACAGGTCCGTGAGTTTGAGCCCCACATGGGGCTCTGTGCTGACAGCTCAGAGCCTGGAGCCTGCTTCAGATTCTGTGTCTCCTCTCTCTGCCCCTCCCCTGCTCAAATTCTCTCTCTCTCTCTCTCTCTCAAAAATAGATAAACATTAAAAAAATACTATAGGACTTAGCACTGGACAAAAAAACCCCAGTATTTTCAGAATTTTCAGAGAGTCTGTTATGAGCCAGGCACTATATCCAAATTACATATTTGATCTCTTTGTATCTCAAAATCTCTATGATATGAGTATCATCATGGTCATCACCTTTAATGTGTCAATGAAGATCTCTAGGAATCCAGGAGATCAAGCCAGGTTATAGCTAACTCTCAAGATTGTCCCAAGGAGTAAGAAACAGCATATGTGGGGCACCTGAGTGGCTCAGTTGGTTAAGCATCTGACTTCAGCTCAGGTCATGATCTCACGGTTAGTGAGTTCAAGCCCCACTTCAGGCTCTGTGCTGACAGCTCAGAGCCTGGAGCCTGCTTTGGATTCTGTGTCTCCCTCTCTTTCTGCTCCTCCCCTCCTCACACTCTGTCTCTTTCTCTCTCTCAAAAATAAACATTTTAAAAAATTAATAAAAAAATAAACAGTATAACATTGCCACATATGCCAACATATGTATAAGCCACAAATAGAAAATACAAATATAATAGTTTAAAGTTGTACAGTTAACTTCTAGTTCAATGTGCCATACAAAGTACACATATTCCTCTTCTCCCTCCCAAGTCTCCTTTGAAATTACAAAGGTAAACAAATACAAAAGAAGAAGAAGACGACGACAATGATGACAAAACCCATGGCCCTGTGGAGTCAAGAAAGGATGCTTTCTATGGATTTAGTAATCTGATATTTCCACAAATTTCTTGAAGATGGAAAGAGAAAGGAATTCTGTTTATAAACTCAGGCTTCCTAAACCAAAGCAGTTCAGCTTACATAAGTGAGGAGGCTGTAATAGGGGCTTTTTGTTGAAACAAATACACATTCAGGAGGGCTGTTGTATTCATCCCAGCTGGAGCTGCAAGAACTTTCCACTAAAAACAGTGTAAGATTTGTTTGGGAAGGATTATTAGTTAGAGTGTTTAGGCTGGAGACACAGGCAGAGCAAGCCTGCAAGAATCCCAAAATAAGTTAATGTACCCAAGAGTAAAACAAGGATGACAGTTTTTCCCGGGGGTAAACCCAGGAAAGCCCACTGCTGTGGGCTCAGTGGGTCCCTCCCAAACCCGTATGTTGGAATCCTACTCCTAGTACCTCAGAATGTGACTGTGTTTGGAGATAGGGTCTTTAAAGATGTAATTAGGTTAAGATCATGCGCCGGCCCTAATCCAATGGCACTGGTGTCCTTATAAGAAGAGGAAATCAGGACATAGACACAGAGGTAAAAACCACATTAAGGAAAAGGGGAAAGAAGGCCATCTACAAGCCAATGAGAGAGGCCTCGGAAAAATCAACCTTGCTAACATCTTGATCTCAGACATCTAGCCTCCAGGACTGTGAAAAATAGATTTCTATTGTTTAAGTCAGGCTTCTATGGTGCTTTGTTATGGTAGCTGTAACAAATCAACAGAATCACTACCCTATTAGCCCCAGTAAAATTTCTACTGCTTTGAAAATTGTGAGGGTTCCAAGCTACCCCACCAATTGCCACCAATGAAGCCTAGGGTCTTATACCCCATTAAAGATAAACCTTTTACAAAGGAGATTCCATACCAGGTATTTATATGAATCCATATACTCTCTGTTTCAAAAACATGAATGCTCAACTAAAACTCAACAGATATCTAACGAAAACTAACAAGGTAAAATGGAAAAACTTACCCTAGATGAATAAAGTAATACAAGGCAGAAATGCAATCTAAAAAAAAAAAAATCTAATTAATATAGTCAGAGTATTAGGTCAAGCTATTTTGAAAATGAAGAGTCAGTCTCAGAATGGAGAGGTACTTCATTTGAAACTCCCTTCTGGGGATGGGGGTCGGCTCTTGGGTGGTTCAGTCGGTGGAGTGTCAGACTTCAGCTCGGGTTATGATCTCACTGTTCTTGGGTTCTAGCCCCAAGTAGGGCTCTCTGCTAACAGCTCAGAGCTTAAAGCCAGCTTTAGATTCTGTCTCCATATCTCTCTTCCTCCCTCTCTCTCTCTCTCTCTCTCAAATATAATAACATTAAAAAGGAAAAAGAAGAAGAAGAAGAAGGGGTGCCTGGGGGGCTCAGTCGGTTAAGCAACCAACTGTTGTTTTTGGCTCAGGTCACCATCTCACAGGTTCATAAGTTTGAGCTCCACATCCTGCTGTCAGTGTGGAGCTTGCTTGTGATTCTTCTTTCCCTCTCTCTTTGGCCCTCCCCTGCTTGTATTCTCTCTCTCAAAATAAATAAACTTAAAAGAAAAAAAAAGGAAGGGGAAGGGGAAGGGAAGGCAAGGCAAGGGAAGGGAAGGGAAGGGAAGGGAAGGGAAGGGAAGGGAAGGGAAGGCAAGGGAAGGGGAAAGGAGAAGAGAAGAGAAGAGAAGAGAAGAGAAGAGAAGAGAAGAGAAGAGAAGAAGAAATTCCCTTCTCAGAGCACCTGGATGGTTCAGTCGGTTAAGCACAAGCATCTGATTCTTGGTTTCAGCTCAGATCATTATCTTGCAATTTGTGGGTTTGAGCCCCACACCAGGCTCTGCACTGACAGTGCAGATTCTCTCCTCTTTCTGCCCCTCCCCTGTTCACTCACATATTCTCTCTCCCTCTCTCTCTCTCTCTCTCTCTCTCTCTCCCAAAAACAAATAAACAAACTTAAAGAAAATGAACTTCCCTTCTCATACTGGGTACGACAGCACTGCCAGCCACCTGGAGACAGCTACGGACAACAATTAGTAAATGAAAGAGGAAAATATAATGACAGAACAAAGTGGGCAGGTTTTCCTTGGCTACATCCCCACAAAGTTTCAAAATACCTGGTAAAGAAAATTTGATTAGTACCAGAACTATGATATATTTTAATAATAGATAATAGTTGTATATAGATAGATATAGATATATAGATGAGTCACAAACCTAGATCTTGATAAGTTAAAAAGAAAAATAAATGAATTTAGAGAATCCTTTCTGAAGATAATAGCTTAACTTTTAAATCTGCAAAATCTTACTTTTAAACATGAACAGTTGAATACTATCTTTGTTCTCCTTGCATTTATTCATACTCTTCCTCAACCAAACCCAGGCCTATGGCTGCTCAAAGCCAAACAACATCATCTACTCAAAAAAGAAAGAAAAAAACCCAAAGCTGTGATTTTTTAAAATGACCCATCCATTCATAAATTATTTTTTAATTTTAGTCATATTTCATAGCAGAGATTCATTCCCTGTGGTCCTTGCCTGCCAGCTAGGGTTTCCCTGCACCTAAAGATGGAGGTGAACACCATCAGCGAGAGCTCTTGTTCATGGCCTTTGGGGTTTCCAGTGTCCTCTCGAAGAGCTGTGTGAAGTCTGAGAGGCTTAGTTTCCTTTAAGGTCCTCTGAAACCCTTCTTGCATCTGAATTCTTGTGCTCTTCTCTGCTTTCTTGATTACCATAAGTCTGTTCAATGCCGTCAAACCAAACAAGGGACACAGCCCGTCTCTCTGATTTTTTCCACCTACTCTCAACACATGAGTCAGCTGCCAGTGACTGACTTTCAACAGACATTTGGAGGTAAGAGTGAAGGGGAAACTGTATCAACATGGCAGAAGATTTAAAATTAAGTAGTAGACATTTGTTTTCGTAAAAAAAAAATCCATTGATATTTTACAAATCAGATTCTAATTTTCCACTCTTTTGCTCAACCATTTTCACTTTCTGTACAAGCTGCAGCACAACAACTTATAAAATTTGCTTCAATTTATTATGGAAAGAATATATCTCTGTTGAGCATTGACGTTCACACTCATCAAGTGATGAATAGATAAGTAAAATGTGATATATCCACACAATAGAATATTATTATTTGGCAATAAAAAGGAATAAACTGCTAATTTATGCTACACCATGATGACCCTTTGTCAGGGATGGATGGAAGAGTGTCAGCGTTGTGTGAATGGAGGTCTTGGTCCTTGGATTCCCTATGAGATTTATGGGATCCTTGCTCAGAATAAAGAGGGCCCAGAAGGAAAGTAGCAAGCACAGAGCCATTTATTAATGAGAAGATACACTCTTAAGGTGGGAGAGCTGGCAGTATCTGCTAAGTGGGACCCAGCCATAGATTGTTTTGGAATTGGATATAATTGGGTCTCTTGGGGCTGCTAGGAGAAGTGAAGTCCCGTGGGGTGGTTTCTAATAGAGGCTGCTTCCAAACATTTGGTAAACGCCTCCCACAGGTTGGGAGAGGGAACCACCCTGGCTGACTTTCTCAATGCTGTGGGGGGTGGAAGGAGGCTCAGTGCCCTCAATGCAAATGCAGTATAATGAGTCAGGGATTACCCTGGGACAGAGGTGGGAAAGGAGAGGTCGTTTCTCTGCACCTGTGGCTCTTGATCTGTCAGCTCCCAGGTTTTGGAATCCACAAGGTCGGGATTTTGCATCAGGGCTTTTAATGTGTAGCTTACTTATCACCGTCCTTGCCTCCAGGTCATGACTCTATCTTTCCCCTTCAAGGACTTGGGACTCTGCCACTGGGCATTCCTTCCACTGCTCAGGTCTAGCTTCTACTAATACCCTGAAAACATATGTTAAAAAAAAAAAAAAAAAAAACAGTCCCAGAAGACCACATGTTGCATGGTTCTGTGATAAGGAATTTCCAGAATAGGTGAATCTATAGAGACAGGAAGTAGATTAGTGATTGTCTAGAGCTGGGAAATTAGGAGGAAATGGGGAATGACTGCTTACATTGGTACAGAGTTTCTATATGGGGTAATGAAAATGTTCTAAAATTGTGCACAACTCTGTAAATGTAATAAAAATGGTTGCATTGTAAACTTTAAATGGGTAAAATTTATAGCACATAAATTACGTCTGAATAAAGCTGTTCTAAAGAGTAAACAAGTGCTATAGTTCCCTACTGACAACTGCAGTTAATATTTTGTGGCCAAGGGATATGCAGCCAGTAAGCAACATCCCTTTCAGAAGGATGCCTTACCAGGGTTTTTTCCCTTCTCCAGGCATGTGACAGATTATAATAGCTCCCACACTGATTGATAGTGGTGATTTAGCAAGATCATCAAGCTTCATTTGGCAAAGTGATCATACAGTTCAGTGCCACCATTCTCTACTATCTACTGCTGAGACTCCTATTGTTCTGTTTATCTTATTATTAAATAAATCTGTTTCATTTTAAAAGGCTGTGTTTTGGCTCACACCACACAACAGCAAGCCCTTGGAAACTTGGCTCTTCCTGCTTATTCCTGATGTCATTTTAATGGACTTTGGCACACACAGACAAACTACAGGTAGGCTATTTTCTAAAAGGTTCTCTTTTCAGAATTGATGGAGAGATATTAAAATCTCAGACAAGATTCTTTTTAAGATTAAATGTTTTCTTTAAGCTCCTCAAATCGTAAGATAAGTACCAAAAAACCTGGTAAAGCCAAAACACCTCACCAGAGCATTAGTGTCAATTATCAAAGTAATATTTGTACTCATCAAATTTTTTTCTTCGTCACAAAAAGTATGTAATAAATACATTTTCAAATTTATGTTCATCGTTGTAGGCTTATTTGGGGGCTGATATGGACCCACAAGGACAAGGAGGAGGCCCAGGTCTTTGTCCCAGATCAGGGCTGCCCAGAAAAATAGAAATAGGGAATCCATGTGAATGTGAGCTCGGAGCAGAAAGGATAATTCTGGGCTGTAGAAAGGGATGACTTCATCTAAAGTAGCATCTGCAAAGGATCCCAAAGCAGATGAGTAGGTCACTATGGCAGAGCTGAGAAGCATTCTCTAGGGTAATGAGCCATTGGAGGTAGTATGTGGAGGGAGAGAGCCTTGTAGTTAGTTGCTGCTCCTAACAGCCTATAAACAAGAAGAAGACTGTGAAGGATATTGGGACTGTGATTTTGTTTTAGCTTTAATTTTTCTTGAGTATTTAAAATGCAGCAGATTCTAGGCCCATGCATATTTCTCAAAATGTTGAATAAGAATTGAAATGCAACTCCAAAATCATCAAACCTGCAAAAGTAATTTATCTCAAAACTCATGTTCTTACCATCTACAATAATTTTTACCAGTTCCTTCTTGTGACTTTCCTATTGGTGGAGTAGAGGGAGAAGAGACTAAACCATCTGACTCAGACACAATTTACCACAGGTTCCCCAATAAACACAATGAGAAAGCATAGATGGGAGAATCGTAGAAGAGTGCCAGGTTCAGGAGAGTACATAGATGAATGTAGGTGCTCAACAAGTGTTTGTTGATTGAATAAAGGTGACTAAATATGTGCCGGGCCTAAGGCCTAACAACCGTTCCTAAACGTCATCATAAAATATAGATTTTGGAAGCATTGACAAAATACTGCTGAATTCTAAGTGTGTAGAGATACTACTACAGAAGTCGTATTAATCCCTACAATCTTTCACATCAAAGGCCCCAACTGAAATTCAGACATACGGGAATTGTGTTGATCCTAACTTTCAATGAACACCATAAAGTGGCATAGAGTGAGCCACTTTAATCATTTACTCCATATACTTACTTAGAAGCTTCCAGAGTGAATGCGCAACCAGTAATGAAATTCCATGAATGCTTATGATATTCCATGAAAGATAACATTTGGGACTCTTTTCAACAGACATCAAAGAACATTTGTGTCTTTCCCATTTTCTTGATAGAAATATTTACTATGTTAGTAATTATGCAAGAAACCCTAGAACACTTTATTTAGGAGAAAGAGTTTTAGGTACATTAAGAGAAAATATTTATTAAATTAATATGAGATGAAATTGCCTGAAGAAATAGATAACATCTTAATCTATTGCCAACGTCAGTTACTTAATGCACAGTTAATTATTCTCACACAACATTCATTTATAAGATTGTTCCATATTTGAAGGAAATATAAGGAATTTTTATGGAAACCAGTTTTCATTATGATATCGTAAATAAAACCTACTTTTCTAATAGGTAAATACTAATAATAGGCATTTGAACCATCACATAATCTAATAAATAATCATGCATTTTACAAGCTTACTGAGTGGGAAACAAGATAGACACAAGATGGGAAAGCTCTTAAGCAGAGAAAGAAATAGGAATGTGGAATTGTGAAGTGATTACTTCAAAATCAGGTTAGTACTTAAAACACGAGTAAATCTAAGCAAAATACAGTGGGTTAATTTTTATAATCACAGAAAAATCTATCAAGTTCAAGGTTTATAATAAAGAAAGGAAGACAACTGAAACTCTTAAAGATGCCAATTTTCAAACTATAGACAATACAATTGACCTGCAAAATCTACTTGAACAGTTTCTGAAACTTAAAAAAAAAATCTAATTTTATTAGCTGACACTGCCAAGGAATGCATCATGTTAAAATAAAAATGTCATACAATGTGTCCTTCAGCATAAAATCACCAAAGTGTTCTATGTTATTAACACAAGCACCTTTATTATTCATAGAGAACTTCATTTCAATGCCTTTGAGTTAAAGGGGTTTAACTTAGTGAACAGTGTCCTCCATTTATTGCATACTTTCTCTAAAGCCCTGGACATTTCCAGCTGACAAATACAGACACAGTTTTCATTTTCAGAAACAACATTAGTTTGCTGCACCATTGGGTGAAATCCAAGCATTTAGTGAGGCTTGTTTCCCTTGCTGCCTGGCTTAGCACATGTAATGAGAATTATGTCTCTCATTTCTACGCCAACTTGAATACATTAGATGTAAGAATAACAGAGTCAGCACTATATCAAGATAGACATGCCTGCAGAAAATAATCTAATGCGTCCTTACCCAGGTGGCATTCAACTTCTAAGCACTGTAACTAATGAACCACAAAAAACTAATGACTACAGTTTTATATTAGTCTCATAAAATTTCATAATTTAAACTATTCAAGCCATTTGCTCTTTTAAGCAGAATTACCTTAAGAGAAGGTCCAATAATCTACTTGAGTATTTTTTTTTTGCCATTTTGAAAGTAAGCATATGAGGAATATAGAAATATGATCAGATTTTATTGAGGCGTTAAAAGGGCCAAGTACCACACCAAACAGAATAGTTAAGATGGTGAAAAGTAAATTTGAGTAATTGCATATATTTTTTACTTAGTTTTATATGTAAGTTTTGAGCTTTTTTCAGTTAAGTGCTGGGCTCTCCTATTTCACATGGATTTTCTAATTGAAGACTGACTTCATTATCTTCATTTTAATGATGAAAAAACCGCAACTGGGAAAAATCAAGCAATTCACCCAGACGAGCTAAAATTCAAACTAAAGTTTGCTGATTCATTTAATCACTAGGCTGTATGACCTCCCTGGGCTATTTAATAGTTTAAATTATGAAATTTCATGAGGTGTTTTGCCCTTAATAAATGATGACTACCCACTTTTATCATTTTTATCATTTTATTTCATTTGCTTTTTTTCATTGTATCTGATTCTATACTTATGCTCTCCTTAGGTTAACTGTCTAAAAACCCAAACTCCTTATAGAAGTTAATATTGATAAACAGGAATTTAGCCATTTACTGCACTCCTGCTCTTATCATTTTGAGGGACATTCATTCAATGAATTTTTGTTGACTACTGTGGTAGATGCTATTAGCTACGTATCCCAAAGGCCATTCCCAAGACCTTCTTCTCCCTTTGCTTACCTCTGCTAAAGCACTCAGACCTATTTACCCATTTACCTTCCAGACTCCTTGTCAGCCAGGAGTGGCTATATGATGCAATTCTGTTCAATGACATGTAAGCAAGTCACCTGAGAGTCTGTGGAAACATCTCCACTGCCTGATAAAAGTGAAAAAGGTTGCTTTTGTCACCCCTTTCCTTCTTTTTGCCTACATTATAAACATAATGCCTGGAACTGAGGCAGCCATCTTGTGTCTGAGAGTCAAAAAACATAAGAAGCAAAGAACAAAACACCAAAGATGGTAGTGCAGATATAGAGGGGAAAGTCCACTCTAACCTTGTGACAGTCAACACTCGGCAGTCTAGTAACGTGTAGGCAAATGTCCTTATAGTTAAAGCCTCTCTTAATTTAATTTTTTGGAACTCAGAACTAAAAAACAATTCAAACTCATGTGCCAGGTTCCAGGCACTTTCCTAAGTCCTGTAAAAACAGCCAACATTCTCACGAAACTCACATTCTCATGGAAAAGACATTCAACAAATAAGCAAGTGAAGGATTTTGAGTGCTATAAAGAACAATAAAGCAAGGGAATAGAGCAAAAAGGTAAGGGAATAGAGTGTGACAAGATATGCCCATGAAGAGCCTAAGTAACGTCATTTTGAAATTAAGGCCTCCATTAAGAGCAACCTCGGGCTGCACATAGCCCCAGTTCCTCAGACTGCTCAAGGCTAAAGCCATCCTCGGACCGCCCTCAGATCAGCTAATCAAAAAACATTCCTGTGGTCTGAGTCAAGGCTGGGAACTGTAGACAGTTATTCTGTACAAACTAGCCAATTTCTCACTACTTGCCTGAACCCCACGTGGGCCCTTTGAACTCACCCCATAATTGGTCATTTTCAAAGGATTCTCAAAAGTCATGATTGGGTCCCACCAAAAGTAATGAACACCTCACAGATACTGAATGGTCAAAGCTGTTACCAGGGGTGCTGTACAATTGTAATTGGTGCTTATGTGATGATGCTATGTGTACTGTAACACCCCCATCCCTTACTCCTTAAAAACCCTGTTTGCTATTGTTCTTGGCTTCACCTTGCTGCCACTACACTGGTAGGCAGGTGAGCCCCTGCTCGAGCTTGTAATAAAGGCTCTTTTGTACTTGCATCGGGGTCGGCTCCTTGGGGGTCTCAGTGGACTCGTGAATCGGGCACAACACCCACACGAAGTTTCTACAAGGAGGTAACATTCGACCTAAATAAGATGTAGGACAAAACCGTGCTTTGGAGAAAAATCATCTTAAGCTAAAGAAACAGTATGCACAAAAGCCATGAGACAAAATGTCTGACATATTTGAGGACCCACAAATAGCCAGTATGACTGAAGCCCAGATAATTAGGAGGAGCAGAACACTGCCGCAAAAGTAAGCAACACAGTTACTATTCATAAATTTTTATTTTAAAACCTTTTATTTATCTGGAAGCATTTCATTTCTTTAAAAAGTCATCCACTTGACTCTTGATAATTTACTGTCATGCGCTAAAAAGTTTTTGTAGAGCACTGTCCTACCTCAAGTATCACTATCCATGACATCATTGGAACATTTCAAACACCCATCCATTCACTTGTTTTTAAGGACATTGGTGATACCAAAGAACAGAGGAGTTTCTTCAAAGTGTGTCTTCAGTCATGCAAGGGATGAATGACAGCACTTGCTGGGATCATAAAATCAGGTCTCTGAACAGAGGTCTGGCATATTTTTCACACTTCTTTCCCTAAGATGCTCCCAGCACTGACCTACAGCACTTTCTTAACTGAGCTAGCACCTAAGAATGGAAAAAATGAAACAATTTCCTCACAACATGTTCAGAAATTTTGACATCCACATTTAATGATGAACTATGGGATTCCTTCAAGTTACCATCTGTTAGCAGAGCTGTTTTAGAAGTAGTGGTGCAAAGATGCTGGATATTTCCCTCTATGAGGAGACAGCTGGGAGACAAAAGAGAAAAATGATAGATGCTAATCTAACCAATTAATCTGGTTTCCATATCCCTTTGTATAAGTGTTATGGCAATAAGCTAAGGATGATTGCTTTTCACCTTGCATCTTGGGCAAAAGTGACGGATTTGCAAAAAGTTAGAACAGTTCTAAGAATGGAATCAGAGGAAAACACTACACCAAGTGGCAAGACTAGATTCTCTTTTAATGAATATTTGAAATTCTAATATTAATGTGTAGTTGAATTCATGATAAGGCAAGTCTTCAACACTCCATCATAAATCTAAATATTGAATCTGAAGATGAACAGAGAGATACATTCATAAAAATAAAAGCTATCAGATTATATTTCCTTTATATTGTATTAAAATATTTATGAAAATTCTATTCAAGCTCTTTCCGCCATCTTGGAACCTGTGGAGGCCTGCTGGGAACAGGACTCCTAAACGGACAAATGTGTCTGGAAGGCTGTGGTCCAAAGCAATTTTTGGTGGCTATAAGGGGGTTTTAAGCTCTTCTTAAAATTGAAGTAGTTTACACTTAAGATGAAACTGAATTCTATCCAGACAAGAGATGTATTCATGTGTACAAAGCAGAGAATAACACAGTGACTCCTGATGGCAAACCGAATAAAGCCAGAGTAATCCAGGGAAAAGTGACTCATTCTCATGGAACCAGTGGCATGCTTTGTGCCAAATTCCAAAGCAACCTGCCTGCTAAAACCATTGGCCACAGAATCCGTGTGATGCTGTACTCCTCAAGGAGTTAAAATAAGTGAAAAGTAAATAAATAAAGGTGTAGGTTTGTTCTAAAGAAAAAAAGAAAGAAAGAAAGAAAGAAAGAAAGAAAGAAAGAAAGAAAGAAAGAAAGAAAGAAAGAAAGAAAGAAAGAAAAAGAAAGAAGAAAGAAAGAGAGGGAGGAATGGAGGAAGGAAGGAAAGTTCTATTCAATGTAAGAGAAAGTGTTTCTTTATAGAAATATTCCAGCTAATAAACACCAAAGGAATGGTAACATTATAATATCACCATTTTTCAACCCAAATGAAATCTTGATTCAAGCAATAATCATTAATGGATGAAACCATTACTTAACAGTTTGATGGTGAACTTTTCAATGGAAGGCAACAGGCTGTCACCACCAGAAACCACTGATCAGTCTCAGTTTTTATAAGCAGTGGGTCAACCCGATGTTGTACCTCCACACCTGATGCAATAGGAAACACAAAGGACCACCTAGGAAATAATATGGCCAAAAAAGTTGAATGTGAATCAAGTCAAATGCAAGCACTAACTTGCATTTACAGGAGTATGTAGAAAGAAGGAATAATTATAACATTGAAAGAGAGCAAACAAATCCAGAACATGAGCAACCTGTAGGGCAAATGCCATGAGTCAGTGGCATGGGAAGAAAGCTAATGAGGAGATGGCTTTATGTGAAAAGGGACTTAAGGGAAACAACCACCAAATGCAGAAACCCATTTGAATATTCTTTAAAAAATGTGTAAGGAGATTTTTAAAAATTGGAGAAGTATAATTATGAACTGTTTATTATATGATACCAAAGAATTATTTTTTAAATATTTATTATTTGGGGAGAAGCGCAGGTGAGGGAGGGGCAGACAGAAGGGCACAAAGGATCTGAAACAGGCTCTGCACTGACAGGCAGACAGCAGTGAGCCCGATGTGGAGCTCAAACTCACAAATTGCGAGATCATGACCTGAGCCGAAGTCAGATGCTCAACCGACTGAGCCACCCAGGCACCCACCCCTCAAACAATTATTTTTAATGTTTATCGTAAGAATGACACTGTCAGAATATAGCTTTTTTTCTTCCAGAAATGAATACCAAAGTTCGTAGAGGTGAATTGATGTTATGTGTAGAATGTACCTTAAATTAAATCGGCAAAGCAGGAAAGGGAGAGAGTAGACAAAGGAAATATGTCAAAATTCTGATAATCTGAGTGATGGTTGTAGTAAGCCTATTGAACTATTTTTCTTAATTTTTTCATACTTGAAAATGTTTATAATAATTTTTAATACTCATTAATCAGAGCTTCATTAGGTAATTTGTTTGAAAATATTTTTCTTAGGACAAATAATATTAGGAAAAGCGATTTTTAAAATATAGAGCTATTGAAAATGTAGTGTTAAATACAAGCTATCCTATATGCATGCATATCTATATGGCACATTGAAACTAATTGTGCTTCTTAAATACAAAACTTTTTGTGTCTCTCACCAATTCTGCTAAATTCTCAGTCATTATACCTTCAAATATTTTCTCTAGGTCATCTCTTTTGCTCCTTCTGGGTATGCAATTAAATGTTAAACATTATCCTCAACATCTGTCACTTTTCACCTTCAGAGTTTCCATTTCTTGGTTTCACTGTGATTATTTGGTTTATTTACTCAAATCTGTCTTCCAATTTGATAATTTTCTCTCCAGCCAATCTATTAATTATTTTTCAACTTTTAAAACTAGCGGCTATACTTTTTCATCTCTAGAAATCCTGTTTTGAAATTTTACCTCTTCCTTTATAAATGTCTTATTANTTTGTAAGGTTTCCAATGGCTTCAGATCTTTTCTGTGTGATGTATGGGCGCGAGTGCAAGTACGGAGCTCCTTACTTCTCCGCCATCTTGCCCCCTCCATGTCTTATTATTTTCCAATAGCTTCCAGTTTCTTATCTTTTGGATTATTATAAACATATTTACTTTATAATTCATTACAGATTTTTGTACTATTATCTCAAGTTCTTAGATAAATCTTATTTGTTGAGTCTGACTTGCAGATTTTCTTGTGTACATGTGTGTATGCCTGTGTCTTCATTCATTTATATACTGGGCACCCATATGCCAGGCATAGTTCTACCAGCTGGCTGGTAGAAGTGAACAAAGTAGATAATAATCCCTGTCTTCTATAGCTTTTTTTCTAATCTTGTTCATAAGCACGACTCTCCCTCCTCATCGCAACCCCAAGAGAATACAGTGCACTATGGGTCATTGAAATATTTCTCCTGAGTAGTTTTCTTTTCCTTCAGCCTGATGTCCCACATGTCACAGGTTACATTTTTATGTTATTTCTCATTTTAGAATTTCCTGAGCCATCAGGACGCCATAACTTAACTCTAAATATGAAGGATAGACCAAGGTTTAAATGTCTCACAGAAACTTTTTCTCCTACCCAAATAAAAAAGGGATTTTCCTTTTTATCTCCTTCAGCCTCCACCTTCATGGGTGGATGTTTTCAGTCCTTTCTCTTATAGTCTAGTCAGGGCTGTGTGCATGGGCCCAGCCTCCAGCTCTCCATCTCAAGAGCCCAAGGCCTACTGTCACATGTTTGTGTACGTGTTCAGATCCAAGCCTCTCATTGCTATCTGGCCCAATACATCTCCCAGGCTGCCTCAGTGTCCCTGTTTGTACCTATCTCTCCAACGCTCGTGTTCCCATTTGCTCAAGCACCTGAGGATTTCCCTTATACTCTTTTAAGCTCATCCATGCATATTATAAAAAATATTTTGTTATATTTTCTCAAGCATTTCTAGGTATGTGTAGTGGGAAAATTTCCACCAACTTTCTGAAAGCAGGAGTAGCAATACTAGCATTTACTGAGTTGATAAGCAGGTCTGGCTGCCATAAGTTGGGATGTCTTCATATAAAACTGAGGACAATCATTTTGCTTTTACCTCTGTATGCACGCTGAATTGTCTTTTTAAAAATTTTTTAATGTTTATTTCTATTTGAGAAAGAGAGAGTACACAAGCTGGGGAAGGGCAGAGAGAATGACAGAGACAGAATCTGAAGCAGGTTCCAGGCTCTGAGCTGTCAGCACAGAGTCTGATGTGGGGCTCGAACCCACAAGCTGTGAGATCATGACCTGAGTGGAAGTCAGACACCTAACCACCCAGGCACCCCCAGGTTGAATTGTCTTATTAGTTATGAAGTCAAATTTTCATCTTATAATGATAATTCACAAGTGAAAGAATTTCATACAGTAAGAGCTTAGTTTCTAAGGTATTTGATAAAAATGAAACTTGATTTTTATGTGAAAAATATACTAGAGTACAAAATCTGTAGCTTTAATTGTTACAGACCAAAAAGATAGGGACAAAAATGGACTTAACACCAAAATGATGCCAAGAGAAGCCAAAAAGGATCACAGAGTTACTATATGAAGAAAATTTCTCAGTGGATAAAACGTAGTAGATGTGAGGGGGGCCTGGCTGACTCAATGGGTAGATCATGTGACTCTTGATGTAGGGGTTATAAGTTCAAGTTCCATGTTTAGTATAGAAATTACTTTTAAAAAGTTACATCTTAAAAAAAAAAAGTAGTAGAGGGGTGCCTGGGTGGCTCAGTTGGTTAAGCTTCCAACCTTGGCTCAGGTCATGATCACACAGTTGGTAGGTTCAAGCCCAGCATCAGGATCTCTGCTGTCAGCACAGAGACTGCTTTGGATCCTCTCTCTCTCTCTCTCTGCCCCTCTGCCTTTCTCACTCTCTCTCTCAAAAGAAATAAATGAAAACATTTTTAAAAAGTAGTAGATATGAGTTATCAGATATGACACTATAGTTATTAATGCAAAAAATTCTTATCATAAAATGACTTATTTTCAGAAAAATTCTACCCTCTAGCATATTATTATTGCTAATTTAAATTTTATTTGCTTTTATGATTTGAATGATATTTCATGTATAAACCTGTTTTGATTGTATGGTTCTGTTGGAGCTACAAAAATGAAAAGAGTCTAATATTATGTTTACATATGTTTATGTAACATTATAAAAATGTAAGTAAATACTAGACACTGGACTTCTTTTTCTTTAAAAAGATAAAGAAACAGAATTGCAAGTGGCAAAAGTTATTCCTTCCAGCTTTGTTTGCAATTGCAAAATATGGGAAGCAACCGATATGCTCACACATAGAAGAGTAATATAATAAACTATGGGCAAGTGTCTCTAAGCTGCAGTATTAGATTAGTGCTTAAAAAGTGAAATTTTTATTATGTGAAACTGAAATGACATTGTATTTTGCAAAAGATAATTTAAAGATCCCTTTTCAATAATTAAGGAATGAAGGTAATATGTTGAGATGTAAAATACACGGTGTCAGACAACACTATGTTCAAATGCTGACTCCATTTACTAACTGTGTGACCTTGGACAAATTAATTAAGCGCACTGAACTTCAGTCTTCTTCTGTGTAAAATGGGAATGGATAATGATTACTTCCAGGGGCTGTTAAAAAAAATTGAAAGAGATTTACTCTTGAAAGCACAGGACAAACATGCCATTAGTCTTAACTTAAAGTCAAATCTGTCCTCCCAATTTTCCCTATTCTACAGACAACAGGCAGTATATTCCTGATTTTTTTTTCTCAGTCCATAAAGAAGTTCACAGTCTATAAAATCCTGATGATATCTCAGTGATACAGGACAGCAGTTCAAGCGTCTTAAAGGAAAGAGCAATGGAAATAATTTTATTTTTAAAATGCCAGCCTGTATCATGTCAAGGTTTCAATACAAAGCTGTGGCTTTTTATTTGTTTGGATACCAAGTTTCTTATACTTTATTATAAATAATTTATAATGCATACATTTGAGGAAGCATTTTAGTCAAAATCTTTTCTTTAGTATAAAGCTACATTGCAATTAATTATATAATTAATTTTTATATTTATATTATATTTATATATAAAATATATATATTTATATTTATATTAATTTTTAAATAGTTATTGAATGGGCTTGAATTTTTAAAAGAGTTAATTCAGAAAAATTATAACCACACAAATAGAAATATTAGAGGCTTTACATAGGATTATTCAGGCTGTTAATTTTGTTTTCTGAACATAACAAACAATATAATGGCAATGAATGAAAGAACGTAGAAACTAGACAGATAATCCAGGATAAACCATCAAAGTTTAGGTTGAGAAACTTTTTTCCTCATAATAGATGTGTTTTGGTCTAAAGTTACTCATTTAAAGCCAAAATATTTTGTACCCTTACTTCAGCTAGCTCATGTAGACACAACACAAACACTTGATTTTTTAAAATATTTCTTTATTTATTTTGAGAGGGAGCATAAAAGCACGTGTCGGGTAAGGGCAGAGAAAGAGGAAGAGTGAGAATCTCAACCAGGTTCCTCACTGTCAGTGTAGAGCCACACAGAGCTTGATGGACAAACCTTGAGATCATGACCTGAGCCAAAATAAAGAGTCAGACACTTAACCGACTCAGCCACCCAGGTATCCCACAGCTCAAATACAATCTAGGCTCTTACATTTTAAAATGCCCAAAATAGGGGCACCTGGATGGTTCAGTCAGTTGAGCGGTCTGACTTCAGCTCAGGTCATGCTCTCACAGTCTGTGGGTTCAAGCCCCACGTCAGGCTCTGTGCTCACAGCTCATAGCCTGGAGCTGTGTTGGATTCTGTGTCTCCCTCTCTCTCTGTTCCTCCCCTGCTCATGTGCTCTCTCTCTTTCTCTCTCTCAAAAATAAACATTAAAAAATAAATAAATGATAAACAAACAAACAAAATGCCCCAAATAGAAATTAAAGTCAGAAGTAAATCAGTTGAGGGGCACCTGGTTGGCTCAATGGGTAGTGTATGTAACTCTTGATCCTGAAGTTGGGAGTTCAAGCCCTACATTGGGTGTAGAGATTGCTTAAAAAAATAAAATCTTTTTTTTTTTTAATTTTTTTTTNGGCAGTCAGCACAGAGCCCGACGCGGGGCTCGAACCCACGAACCGCGAGATCATGACCCAAGCGAAAGTCGGAAGCCCAACCGACCAAGTCACCCAGGCGCCCCTAAAAAAATAAAATCTTTTAAAAAAAGAAGAAAATCAGCTGAAATTATTTAAGACAAATTGTTAGACTCTTAACTATAGAGGACAAACTGATGGTTACCAGAGGGGAGGTAGATGGGGGTATAAATTAAATAGGTCAGGGTTTCAAGGGTACTTGTATTAAGCACCGGCAATTGTATGGAAGTATTGAACAATTACAATGTATACCTGAAACTAATATTACACTGTATGCTAATTAGCTGGAATTTAAAGAAAACCTTTTTTTAAAAAAAGAGAGCGCAAAAGGGGCATCTGGGTGGCTCAGTCGGTTAAGTGTCTGATTTCAGCTTAGGTCATGATCTCACAGTTCTTCGTGGGTTTGAGCCCCGCATCGGGCTCTGTGCTGACAGCTCAGAGCCTGGAGCCTGCTTCAGATTCTGTGTCTCCCTCTCTCTCTGCCCCTCCCCCACGTGAGCTCTGTCTCCCTCTCTCTCTCTCTCTCAAAAATAAACATTAAATTTTTTTTAACAAAAGAGAAGAAAAAATATATATATACATTTTTGAAATCTAAACCTAAAAATGTATTTATGATACTATGATACAGTGTTCACAATTTAATTTTAATACTCACTAATATCCTTCACATCATTATATAAATTCAATAAGTAAAATGCCTATTAAAGTAGATAACATATGTTTGTATAAATCAATAAATCAGTATTGAAGGCTTATTTTGTACAAGGCAATGTGATACAATCATTGATTAAAATAATTTTTGATAAAATTAATGAAGTCCTACATTGGCAATAAAAAAATTGCTATTAAATAATCTGTGACCACTGTCTGTCTTATCAGTCATTAACTTTAACTTTCTTCCTCCATCAAATAAGTAACTGAGAACTTTAACTTCCTTCCTCTATCAAATAAGTAACCGAGTGAGATTTTCTCTTTGTCTTCCTCTCCTTGAATGCTGTGTTAGAGAGGGCAAATATATGACCACACAAAATGACCACTACTCCTGACTAATAGAAAGAGATTTTGCATACAAGAAGAGCATGGAGAAGCAAAGCACATTTCACATTACCCACAATAAAAGCTCATCAAAGTCATTTAGCTCCCCGAATCCAGCTTGTAAATAAGACTTATAGAGACATATTTACATATATTAGGAGCATAAATGGGATTTTTTTGAAAGGGGGGGAATGAGTGGGGGTGGGGCAGAGAGAGAGGGGAAGACAGGGACAGAGGATACGGTTACATATAGTTTCATGGTATCTAAATTATCCCTGTGTTATTTTTAGAAATAAGATGTTAAGACTAAGTGTGTTGAAAAATAGCAACGGATTCTTCAAAAGCATTTTGGTCCTTTATCGAAGAATCTGTACATAACTTCAGAAAAAACCTGTTACTGATTACACAAACCCATAGAAAATAAGGACTTATGGTGAATCATTTAAAATGTGGAGACTAGGGGTGCCTGGGTGGCTCAGTCAGTTAAGCATCCTACTACGGCTCAAATCATGATCTCACAGCCCATGCCGGGCTCTGTGCTGACAGCTCAGAGCCTGGAGCCTGCTTCAGATTCTGTGTCTCCCTATCTCTCTGCCTCTCCCCCGCTCGCTCTCTGTCTCTCAAAATAAATAAATAAATAAATAAATAAATAAATAAATAATAAATAAAAATTTAAAAAAAATTTTTACATGTGGGGACTAATAGAAGGCTCTCAGTCATCTGAATCACTTCAAAAATGCTAGGGAGTTGGGGTGAGAACAACGTAAAGTTAGCGAAGGTGGAGGATGTTGGTGACTTGTTCCTTTTGCTGGAGTCTGTGAGAAATAGCAGCTAGAAAAGCAGAATGGGAAATGTGACAGTTTTATGACAAAAGAATTCAACCCAGACACATGTGAGGCAGAAACAATAACAAAATTGCCAAGACTTCTCATTTTTACAGGGATGCCTTCCCAGACTGCAGGGTCTTCTAGTCATTATGTGTCCCAATCAAAGTACTTGTTTTTCAAGTACACGGATCCCTTGCTGAATGATTTTCATTAGTACTTCAAACCCTGTGGTTAAGAGCTTTTCAACAAAAAAAGGAAAAGGTTTCCATTAAGTTTAACAGGAAGATTGAGATGTGGTTCATCTCAACACAAATACTCAAATCATTTTCACAGCTAGAAAAATATATCAGTTGAATGAAAACATGTTTACATTAGTAATAAACAGCAATTTGAAGGTAAACAGATATGGCTTGTACATAAAACCCATTGTTATTGTACTTGTCTTTTTTCCTTATTTCTGAAACATTTTTCTTCACCAGTCTTTCAGATTGGAGGGTTCATGATCATTTTCACTTAACTGGCACTTAAAAATGAAGTCATATTCCAGAAAAACACCTTTTGGCAAAATATAGGCAAAATATGGAAGGACACTAACAGACTAAAGATTCATGGAAGATACTAAATCTTCATCCATCTCCTTGGAGTATGTGCACAATAAAGTTTAGAACATGCTACCTAGGGGCACTTGGTGGCTCAGTTGGTTAAGCATCCGACTTGGGCTCAGGTCATGATCTCACAGCTCATGAGTTCGATCCTCGCATGAGACTCTGCTGCTGACAGCTCAGCCTGGAGCCTGCTTCACATTCTGTGTCTCCCTCTCTCTCTCTGCCCTTCCCCTGCTCGCTCTCTCTCTCACTCTCAAAAATGAATAAACCTTAAAAAAAAAAAGAAAAAGAAAGAACATGCTACCTAAAATACAGTGCCTTGTGGGGTGCCTGGGTGGCTTAGTCGGTTAAGCGTCCGACTTTCGCTTAGGTCATGATCTTACGGTTCGTGGGTTCGAGCCCCGCGTCGGGCTCTGTGCTGACAGCCAGCTCAGAGCCTGGAGCCTGTTTCCAATTCTGTGACTCCCTCTCTCTCTCTGACCCTCCCCTGCTCATGCTGTCTCTCTCTCTCCTAGAAATAAATAAAACATTAAAATTTAAAAATAAAATACAGTGCCTTGTTATGTCGAGTATTATAAATGGAAGGAATCTGAGAAACAGCAGGTGCAGGAAGGACTCCCTGATCTTCCTTTCTCCCTCTTGTGACACGTGCCCTCCCTATTCCCAGAGGAAAGGATCATCCTTATTTCCAAAGATGGAAGGCTACGGAGAGGAATTTAAACAAACAGGACTTATAAGTTCCTCCCATTCTCAGCTCCCACCCTTTATCCTATCATATTTTTTTCCACACTCTTCCCCTCTTCATCAAGCCTAGTATAAAAACACTCAGATCCAATAATTTCTTTGGGTCTTCATTTCCTTACGAAGTTCCTGTGTTGCATAAAACTCCTATTAAATAAACTTATATTCCTTTCTCTTGTTAATCTGGCTTTTGTCCGTCTAATTTCTAGGGCCCCAGCCAGAGAACCTGGGACCGGAAAGAGAAAAGATATTTTTCCCTCCCTTACACATACAAAACAAAATGGTTTTAGATTCATTTGTACACGGCCATCAATTCAAATGTGTTCCATATGATATGACTAGAAATTGTTATGTCAAGTAAACCGTCAAATATGTCTTTGCCTGAAATCATAATGTTGAAATGTCATTTTTATAGTGTATTTCTTTAGTGTAGTTTTTAGTGAAGAGGTTATTTCAGGGGAAAAATAAAAAGAATCACTGTCTCAAATGGTATCACTTTTAAGGAGTAGTCACAGTGAAAAGTTCATTCACTGAACAATCATTATGGGGGTAAATCTGAATAGAGTTATGAAGGAAAAACAGAACAGTCATTCAATAAGAATTTTTTAAACCCTTACATAAAGCAAATTGAATTGCTCCTTGAATGTAACCCTTAGAATCACTTAACTACCTTGTTTACTTTTGTTGAGATTTTGCTGGAAGAAATGCCACAAGCCAACCCTGTTTAGCCTCAGTGTAGCTTCCCTTCCGCAAAATTCTGCAAAACAAAAGATATGTCATTTTGTTACCATTTAGCCTCACTTCTTAAAACAGAATAATTGCAGCCAGCATTATCAACCATACCACACCTAGATCAATCTTGTACCCTGAAAAACTATTACCACTTCTAGATCTTAATCAAGACAACTGCCTTCTAGGAGCCCTTGTTTACTGGAGAGATCCGGACTGGCACAGAAGGAAGTGAACACGCACCTGGCCAGCCTGGATCAGCCAGTTCAGATGCCATGACAGATCTGTAGCTGATTTCCCTTGCCTCAGAACACTGCACTCATGTCATCGCCTCCATCTTTTTTTTTTTTTAATGTTTATTTTTGAGAGAAAAAGACACGGAGTGTGACTACAGGAGGGCAGAGAGAAAAGGAGACACAGAATCTGAAGCAGGCATTAGGTTCCAGGCCCCACACCCCAATGTGGGGCTTGAACTCACAAACCGGGAGATCATGACCTGAGGTAGTCAGATGCTTAACCAACTGAACCACCCAGGATCTCCTCCTCTCTTCCATCTTAAATTCTATATAAAGCAATTCCTGTTCCTTAGTATTTTGCACAGAGTTAGTATGTTACCATTTTCATTATCTTTCAAAACTATCTGGCAATTAAAATGGGTTATTGTTCCATTAGCTGATCCTGTGTGACAATGCCACTTCTTTTTTTTTAAGATTTTGTTTTTAAGGAATCCCTACACCCAATGTGGGGCTTGAACCTACAACCCCGAGATCAAGAGTTGCACACTTGACTGACTGAGCTAGCCAGCCACCCAGACTATGTCATTTAGATGTCAAAAAAAGCAATATAGCCATCTGAACTTAATTCTGAGAATCTGTTCTGTCTATTTATAAGTCAAGTCTTTTAGAACACATTAAAGGCAGTGCTAGCCAACAGAAAATTTTGCAAAAATGGATGTGTTTAATATGTGCAATGTGCAATAGGGTAGTCACTATCCAATTTCTATTAATTTACATTTGAATAGCTATATATGCCTGTTAGGCAAAGGAAAGAGAAAAAATTAAAGTCTGGAAGGTCCTGGCAAAAGAACCTATGCAGCATAGTAAAGAAATGTAGTTGGGATATTCTTAGCACAATGCAAATCGTAGCCTTAAAGCTATAGCTGTCAGGAAAGAGGCCTTCAATTCCATATCAAGAAAGCAAGAACCATAACTCTATTCATACAACTGAGCTCATCTAAGACTTAGTATTGTAGGAGAGGAAAAAACTTTTTCTCTGTCCTTTTAGGTTCTTTACTTGAGACCTGTGAATTAAACTGACAAAAGACAGATTACAGAAGAAAGTACATACAAATTTTTATAATAAAGATAATATTAGTAAGGGTTGTTTGTACAGACCCATCTCAGTGCTGACCTTCTGTTTCCAGGAATAATGGTTGTTTCCCCCTAAACTGGTAAAGGAGAGGGGAGAACGATGATCTTCACAAAGGGAAATTTATGTTCTGCTATTAACAGATAGAGAAGGTAGAAAGACCTCTACCTTTACTGCTTCTAATTACCTTCAGATCAAAACTTCAAAAGTGGCATATTTTGAGGTGGCATGTTCTTTTTTTTTTGTTATTGAAAGGTGGCATATTCTGATCCCCTCCACTATCACTACTGAGTTTTTCATAAGCAAATGTCTTTTGTTTTCTATGATGATTTTCTTTTCCATTTCTTCCTTGTTTAGAAGAATTTGTACAAAGAATGGAACAGAAGTATAAAGTTTAACCTGCTCAAAGACCTAGTTCCTCATCTACCATTTTTGACATTTTTGCATTCCCCATCTCTAACTCACTTCAAATCTGGAGTCTGTAAATCTTTATAAGGCTCATACTTCTGTTGACATCATTGTAACACATTGAAATACATAAGGCTATAATCACATTCCACAAGGATTTATCCAGAAGCCACTTTGTACAGGAGACTGTGCTACACACTGAAAATGCACTGGGAATGAAGCACATTGACTGCCCGCCCCTGTCCTCAATGAGCTTACAGTTTGATGCATAAAACATAAAACAAGTAAGCAACTATTTTTGAACTGGAGTGAAAGCTGTGAAGGAGAAGAACAGAACACCAAAGTGCAGTAAGAGAGAATAGAGGGGGTCCTACTTGAGCCAGGGGACTCAAGGAACGCCTCTCTGGAAAGGTGAGTGGTGGAGTACAGCAAGGAGCTAAGGAGTTAAACATTAGAAAGAGCAAAAAGGAAAGACTGTGGGAATGTGCATTTTTTAAAAAAAATTTTTTTAATGTTTCATTTATTTCTGAGAGAGAGAGACAGACAGACAGCATGAGCAGGGGAGGGTCAGGGAGAGGGAGAGATACAGAATCGGAAACAGGCTCCAGGCTCTGAGCTAGCTGTTCAGTACAGAGCCCATCGGGGCTCGAACCCACGAACCGTGAGATCATAACCAAAGCCAAAGTCGGACACTTAACCGACTGAGCCACCCAGGCGCCCCAATGTATAATGTGCATTTGAAGGAACAGAAGGACAGAGGTCCATTAGGAGATGAAAGAAGGAGGCAGAAATGCATTTATTCAGGACTGCGCTTATTTACTCCTGCATCCTGAGTAGGAGTTGGGGTTTTAGTCTAAGTGCACCAGAGAGTTTGGAAGGATTTTGGAAAGGAAGTGACATGATCCAATTTACGTTCTAAAAGAGTAATGCTGGCTGCTGTATAATACAGAACAAAATAGAAGGAACAAGAATGGGTGCAGGGAGAACATTATGGAGGTTATAAAGTGCCCTTGTAAGTGCTAATAGTTGTTCCCACAACAGTATATAAATAATAGCTGTCCCATAGGAGCCATTTTTTGAAGCCCAGAACTATCTCAAAAGGTTAAGAGAGTGGGTGCTGAAATTTCATCACAAATCAGCTTCAATCCTCAGACTGATGCCTGAGATTCACTAAACCGAGAAAGTACAAGAGCACGGTCAGGCATACGTGGCGAGAACCCGAAAACGGAGAAGAAAGAATACTCCAAAGACAAAGTGAAATTATAGCACTTGGTGACAAAGGCCACAGAAGACAAGAACGAATCATGAAATATAATTCTCAAAGGGTGATGTGACCCAGACCCAAGACGACTACAGCCGCTAAATAGCATGTGTTCCATTTGGAGCTCAGCCTCATACTTTCCTCATCTTTAAGATGGGCACAAACTAGGGTTTCCAGATCATGGGGGAGTTGTAAGGATTAAACAACTAATAAATATGAGCACTTGGAACAGTGTGTCAAAAACTGGGGCTGGTTCATAACATATACAAAGTCTGTTTAAATAAATTTAAGTAAAATGTCAGATATCCCCCAAGTTTTGTTTTGACTTCAAATAATAGCAATTCCATATGGCAATCTAGGACAATTTTAAGTTAATATTTATAGGGTCATTTTAATAGAAATTTTGTTGACTTTTATGATTTAGCTGCCCTACTTTATTAGCTTTTATTTTTCATTAGTTATTTTATATACACTCAGTACCTCCTTTAGAAATCTTGCTTATTCGTTTTGTGGCTCCCTATTGAGTTTAATAAGATATTTATTCTTAATAATGTAATAATTCTAGATAAAACAGTATCAGTAGTTTGAAATTTATTTTCTGACTTAATAATATAGTTAAGTCTCTAGATACATCAAGGCTCTATCTTGAAAGGCTAGGATCAATCCAGAAAATAATCACCATCCAAATGATGAGTAAAGTTCTGAGACATCAGACAAAACAAAAAGGCATTCTTTTACTTAGAAATATTTTTGGGAAAGGTCAAAAAAGGAAGTAGTTTTATTTGAAAGAGGATTCATATTGCTCTTTCAGTGATTACAAATCAGTAGAAAGGGTTTCATTACATTTCAATACCTACCTTGTAAATCAAATAGCTATTCGGGTCATAAGTATTTACAATATATAATAAATTTTTCAGTTACAAGTGCTGATATGAATCAACATTAACATTTTTATTCTTTTCCTTCACAAAGGGATTAAGGAATTGAAATCCCTTTAATTGTTACTAAATCCTATTCTGAACTTAAATTTGCTCTTATGAAAATTCTAAAGCACTAGAAGTTAGGACCCAGTCTCCTTTTAAAATAAATGCCATTATTTCTTACAACTTTCTTTTAATAATTGTTTAAGTTCTTTATTTATTTATTTATTTAATAGTTTATTGTCAAGTTGGTTTCCATATAACACCAAGTGCTCATCCCCACAAGTGCCCTCCTCCATGCCCATCGCCCCCCTTCTCTCCCCCCAACACCAACAAATTGTTTAAGTTATTTAAATGCATGCCAACTTTTACTTAGTGTTGAAACTATGTACCAGCACTCAGGGTAAAATTAAATGATTCATTTCCTTTATGATCAAGGGCTGCAAACCTTTTCTTGCTATTATGTTGTGAATTCCAGCAAATAACTGCACAGCCATTTATTGAATTTTTCTTCTTTTAGATATTCACATTCCAAGCTCTTATATAGTAAGTGAACTGGTAACATTTTTCAATAAACCTCAAAATTTCATTTTAAATGCCTTGCAGCAGAGACAGTACTAGCTATTACCTAGCAGAGGGGTGAGCCAGTTGAGCCTTTCTAAAGTTTTGACATTTAAAAGAAGTCCAGAAACATAGATTAAGAACATCTTAAATTAATGCTGTAGGTTAACATTCAACCAAGAACACATTTGCCATTAACTATTGCTGGGAGCCACACTGGCCTCACTGGATGACAGTCACAGCAAGGATATGGCAGAGTTTGCACAGCTCCTGCCGTGAGAAACCAAAACTGGTATCTCCTTCTGCTACTACTGGCTCATGTTGGAAATGAGCCTGCTGGTATTGACCGGGTCTCACAATATTCCAGATAAGACTGATATTTCCCACATAGATTTCTTATAAGGAAAAGCATATTCCTGCCTTTTCAAAAGTGACTTCAGATGAAAGTGTTGTGGATAATTGTTAAAAGGCTCTGCCTATGGGCCTTGCAGATCCAAGACTTACATAATAAAGGGGGCTAAGAACACAAGAGTTACAATTGAGTCTGGCCCTGAGACAAAGAGCCTAATTCAGAGTTAAGGACCGATATCCACCCCCAATTGTTTCTGCTTGGAGCACCGCCCCCCCCCCAAGGCATTTGTGATCAGTATTCAGAGTGACTTATTCTGGCCTTGAATATGCTGATTGCACCCTGTGAAGGAACCTATTGAGGAACTTCTTCTTTTGTGATTATGGGAGCAAAGGTGTTTCCTGAAAGACCTGTTTTTCTTGATACTTCGCCTTAAACAAACAAGCTATTGACCCCTGCCCACAAAGAAGTAACTTCACCCTTTTTATGCTAAAAACATTGTCTTGTATGCTAAAGATACCTTTCTTCCCCATAGGATAAGCATCTAAATCCCCTACCTCAATCACTATTGTAAATGTTATGCAGGAGTCTTCTACAAATCTATGTTCTGGGAAATTCTTACATATCAAAGAAGTTTGTCATCAGAAATCAGTGTCTAAGGCAAATGCCACATCTGTGCCATCCCCCAAACACTTAATTATAAAATACATTTGAGCCCCAGTCAGAGCAGAGATGCCTGCCTGGTGACTAGAAAGATTCTCATGGTTCTCTCATCCCTCTCTTGCCGACACCATCCATCCTTCAGGGACCCCTGGACCCAGCCGGAGCCAGTCTCTGACAAACTATTTTTGAAGAAATCTCCTTCTTAAGAGAAAAGAATTTGCCTTCTTTCCTAAACAAGGTGTCCTCTTGTGAGTAGCCTTGAAATATAACTTCCAAAACCACAAAGCATCTTTGCTCTTTTTCTGCAAATAGAACAACTCTAATACCTCTGCTTACATCATGACATCATTCCATTAGAAAAGAAAAAGAGTCAGAAATACTACAACAGGAAAACCTGGCAACAACTAAATGTCAATTCTTAAGAGTCAGGAATCTGACTCCTTAGCATCACTAAGGAGCTCTAAGAATCCTGGTAATTGTTTAAGAATATTTGAAAGATTGATAGGACTATGTGATCGTCATGAACTTTTTCATCTCCTTGAAAATCAACTTTCTTGCCTGCTTTAAAATGCTACTGAAGATCAGTTTGGTTTTAGATGGAAAAATATTTTAACCCATCAATCACTAATAAAAACATGATTTTCATATGCTTGGTAAATTGCATGTCTGGTTTCTGGTGCTGATAAAGACAGCAAGCCATCAATCCATTGATAGGACATTTCAAAGGATGTCATATTTTTGTGTCATATATATGAGATGAATTAGGGCAATGCTATGTGCAATACCAAATATTAAAAACTGTACTGGGTCACAGTATAATTTCTGAAGATCTCTTCACGCTCTGCCTTTATCTTCTCCATTCAATCTGTCTCCAAAACCTGCCATTCTTCCATCATCATCTCCCTGCCTCTAGTGTTCTTTCTTCTTTCCCAAATTCTCATCATCTTATGCCTGAATAATGATGACATTCTCTTAGCTCAGTGGATCTCAGATTGATGTCTCTGAGGAGACATGTAGGCATGTGACAAAGTTTTACTGGTACAAGAGAAAATGAGAAAATAAGGACAATGCAATAGGTCCTTAATAACACCAACTATATTCATGTTAATGTTCTGTTCTTTGCTCCGGGAGAGTGTCCTTCCTACTAATTTGATGTTAAAATTTGATACTTTTCTGAAATAGTGGAGGTAGCATGCGGTCACTTACTTTTTATTTTTGGTTGTTGCTTTTTCTTTCTTAACGTCCTTCCTTAGCGAAACAAATATTTGACAACTATGTATGTTAGATCTCAAGAATGTTCTTACGGACTTCACTGATGGATGAATTCCAACATTCTGTAAAGCAGTAGTAGCTGATCTCCTTGAATCTGGTTACCTCCTTCGAAAGTCCAAGCCCCAGAATGAGGCCAAACAGATAGAACGGATAGCACCATGACTACTATTAATAATACTGTACCGAATAAATCAGGGGAAAAAAGAAACTTCAGTGGCTCTTTCTTTGCTGCATTCAATGTATTCCAACACCTACAGTGGACTCTACAATCTGGCCTTCCTGTCTCTACTCACCGAGACTAGTGAGGCCAGTGGCCTCATTGTCTCCCACACACACTATCCTTTCAGCTCCAGACTTTCGATTATGCTCTTAATTTCTGAAAACAAAACAAAACAAAATAACTCACCCTTTCCCCCATTTAGATATGCCTGAAACTGAAAAATTCTGTTTATTCCTGTAAATGGTTGCTCCCCTGTTTATTTGTTCTAGTTCCCTTCTAGAGCCAAATTCTCTGACTTCCTGTTCTTGCTGGGTCAGCCAACTAATCGTAAACTTACTGTCTTGACTATTTCCAGGGGTCTGTGCACGTTCTCAAGGAGGCTGACTTTGAGGACATTTTCTTTTTCTTTTTTTTTTTTTAATGTTTATTTCTTTTTGAGAGAGAGGGAGACAGAATGCAAGCGGGGGAGGGACAGAGAGAGGGAGACACAGAATCTGAAGCAAGGTCCAGGCTCTGAGCTGTCAGCACAGAGCCCGACACAGGACTCGAATCTGCGAACCATGAGATCATGACCTCAGTGAAGTCGGCCGTTCAACCAACTGAGCCACCCAGGCACCCCTGAGGAGGACTTTATTAATATAAATTTGAATTGGGCAAAGCAAAGCCAGACTTCTGAATGTAAGCGTTCACACGTCTAGTACTTTAATGTTTTTAAAATATCTAGAAAGCCTACATTTTAGTTTATCATACACATATATCAACCTTACAGACAGTAAGTGTTTTGTAGACTCACGGACATGGATAAATGAGCCAGGGTGCCCATGAAATTTTGTTATCAATATTTTAGGACAGCATAAAACTTAAATCAACAGCCTGGTAGCTATACTTAAGATAACAGTCTTATCCAATTTCTTTTCTCATCATTTCTACCCAAACTTCTTTAACCTCTTCTCATTGCCAAAGAGTGTTTGACAGCCATCACTATGTTAAAGACAATGTAAACTTCTCTGTTCAGAGCAGAGTGGGGTGAAAGAGTATCTATTAAAATGTATGGTGGTCCTTATTGCCAACTTAAGCTCATTGAATACATAAACACATTCAGTATATACCCTTTTAATAAGGCATCACAATAGCTTTAAATGATGGTAAATGTACGGTCCTATAATGTTTTAACAAAAATGTTAATTTAAAAAGTAGATTTACTTTTTTTTAAGTTTATTCATTTATTTTGAGAGAGAGAATGAGAGAGTTTGAGCAGGAGAGGGGCAGAGAGAGGAAAAGAGAGAGAGAATCCCAAGCAGGCTCCACGCCATCAGCAAGGAGCCAGACATGGGGCTTGAACCCAAGAACTGTGAGATCATGACCTAAGTTGAAACCAAGAGTCAGCCGCTCAACCAAATGAGCCACCACATGCCCCCAAAGTAGATGACTTTGAAGAGTCACCATATTTCTGTTGTTCTTTGTGTACCTGTACCTCTTTCATGTAGCCCGGTCACAGCAGAAATAGCTCTAAACTAGGATCAGAAAAGCTAGAGTTGAGAAAACACATACAACCTGTGGCAATGTGAATGTGGTCATTTGTCTTCCTCTCTGAATTTCAGTTTCTTCATCTGTAAGTAGGGGGAAAATTAAATACCTTTCAAAAAAGTTGAGGATTCAATGAGGAAATGTCTATGAAAAATCTCCGTAATATTATTGCATTACTATAGGGAAGTCTCAAATTGAAAAAGCCCTGATTATATTTGTGATTAAGTGCTGTGACTATAAGCCAAAAGGGAAAAAAATAAAAATAAAAGGTACGCTACCTGCAATCACAGTCCCTACCAAAATAAATAAGGATAGAAAACACTTTGCATGCCTTCAAAACTTGCAACCAATGGTAATACTTCAAGTGGCACAAAAACATTTTTATTGTGCAAGTTTCTGTTTACTGCTAACAAAAATATATTATTCCTTTTTCCACGCAGTTTGACTGACAGGTTCAATTTTCTCTTTGGCTAATACAAAATGAACTACTCAGCAAATAATCGTGCACTGTGTCATGATATAAAATTAAGGAGATTTATGCAGAAAGTAAAAAAAAAACCTAATGATATGGTTTTCATGGAAAATCTTGTTGGCATGAACCATTTCAGTAGACGGATGAGGTCAAAAGTCAATTTGCAGTAGGCTGAAGAGGTGAAGACGTGCGAATCGAAATTTCATGCTTCTCTTTTAAGAAGTTCTAGCAAAAAGGGAGGAAAAGGCTGTGATAGAATCTGAAGGCATCCTACAGAGGTGGAAGGGAGGAGAGAAAGCAAAGAGTAGGCAGGTATGGAAGTTCAAAGTAAGCAGGGAAAAGCGAGGGGAGAAATCCGTGGGATCAGATGTTTGCGAATTAAATGAGAGGCAAGGAAATGCCAACAGCAAGAGCCTCCCTCACTTCTGACACAGTCCAGACCTCTAATTTTTTTTTTCTTCAAGTGTTAACTGATGAGGTTTTTTGGGATGACAGTGGGGTTCATGGGGTCTGGAGCTGACGACCAAAGAAAGAATTCTTGAAGACATCTTTGGTGCAAAACGGTGATTTTATTAAAGCACAGGGACAGGACCCTTGGACAGGAAGAGCCTCCCCAGGACCAAGAGGAGAGACTGGTTATATACTAAGGCGGGTGGGAAGTAAAGTCCAGGGAAGTTTCCAGTGAGATTTTCATATGCTAAAGACTCACAGGATACTGGAGGCCTAGCTATTGTCAAGCTAGGGTTGTTTTACCCTCTAGCAAAGTATTAACATTAAAACAGTAAGGAGTTCCTGTAGAAATGTTTTACTCTGACAGCCTCAAGTATTTGTCGATGGCTGCAGGTTATAAAGAAATTTAGTTCTATCTGCCATTTCCTTCTGCCTTTGTTTCCCCCATCACTCTGGAGGAGTGATAGAGACTTAGGTCCTGCAGGACTATGATCTCTATCAGTTAACCATTTGTTTTCTTTCCTATCCTTTGTTCTTGGGCTGCCAGGAGTGCCTGAGGAATATTACACATATTCCACCTGGTCGGGTGGGTTGCGGGGGAGGTGTTATTTACAGCCTGTCTGCTTGCCCTCATCACTGACCATTTGAGTGGGACTGTGTTTTTTCATATTGTGTAACTTACTAAAATCACCAACGACCACCTAAATGCCAAATCAAATGAACACTTTTCAGCCCCTAGGTTGCAATGAAGCATTTGACATCTTCATCTTCTTGAAACCTCTTCACCATTCTTTTTTTGTCCCCCTGAAAATCTTCTTTCCTTAAAGCCCTCCCTGAATCAGTAGGACCCACGAGGTTTTCATGTGATAACAAACAGCATATCCCCAAAAAAGTGTAATGGAGAAAATAAATGAAAACTCCTTGAGGTCATATAGGTCTTAATGGCAAACTACCCAAACTGCCCAGGCCGGGTGCTCCCCACACCCACTTCCTTTCCCTACCTTCTGCGTAGCAATGACCCCAAGTCACCCCACCCCTATACATCCAATCAGCTTTAAACACCTCTGCCGGTATGGGTGGGCTTCTTTATAAGCAAAGGACCACCTTTGTTCGGAGCTCTCAGACCTCTGGAAACTCATCTCCTCTAAGCCCACTGGTGTAAGAGAAACCTCCTCCCTTCCAACATTTCCCAGTGCCTCTTGGTTCTTCAGCCAGTGATCCAGACCAGATTTCTGCAGCATTGTATTCCTCACTCACTGGGCAAATCCAAGACGGGTCTTGAGGGGCTTTAGTACTGCTCATCACTCAAGGAAACGGTGATAGAGGCTCCAACTCTACACATTTCATAATCATCAAGGCAAGAAGACAGGAACCAGCTGACTCAGGCTTTGCTTCCTAAGGCTCCGGCAGAGAAGTGCTCACTTCTGCTCACCTTAACCCAAGCAAGTTGTGTGGCCATAACTTCCCAGAGGCTGGAGAAATGTCATACTGCTCTATGCCCAGAAGGAAAAGAACAGGGAAAGGAAAGGAAAAGAACAGTCCCTATAACTATATCCTCTCCCTTCCACTGTACATGTTTCACAAAATTCGATTCTTAACTTGCTTTTTTTCCACTGTGTACATTCTTTCTGAGTGACCTCATTCACTTATGACATTTTTTGTCATTAGATAACAATCACACCAAATCTATATGTCTTGCCCAAAACTATTATAAACTCAAGACGCATTATCTCTCCTTGGATATTCTGAAAGCATCTTTAATTTAACATGTATAATTTTAAACTAATTATCACTTTCACCCTATCCTATCTCCTATAATTAACTATTTGCTGACTCTCCCTCCTATTAAACTATCATTTCCTTTAAACTATGATTCATTTATGCTCACATCCCCAGGACCAAGCAACCCATGAATTCTGGGAGGATATAAACATTAATTCCATAATTGCTATTAAAGACTTTGGATTTTACCCTGAGGGGAAAAGGGAGCCGTTGGGCTTCTGTGGCTTGCTATCTTAACAACTACAGACTCCACTTGCTAACAGACTCCACTTGTGCACGCACACATGCTCTCTCTCTCTTAACAAACAAATAAATAAAAATGTAAATGATTTTTAAATTAAAAAAAAAAAGATGCCTGGGTGGCTTAGTCTGTTAAGCATCCCTATTGATTTGGCTCCTGTAATGATCTCATGGTCATGAGATTGAGCCCCACCCTGGGACTCTGAGCTGACCATGAAGACTGCTTAAGATTCTCTCTCTCCCTCTGTCCCTCCCCCACTCACAAGCATGTGCACTCTCTGTGTCTCAAAACAAAACAAAACAAAAAGAACAGATTAAAGGAGAGTCTATTAGTTAACTATTTCTACATGAATTTCCAAAAGACATAGCAACTTAAAACAATAAGTATTTATAGTTTCTATGGGTCAATAATTTGGAAGCAGCTAAGCTAGTTCGTTCTAGCCCAGGGTCTCTCACGAAGTTACAGTTGAGATGTCAGCTGGAGCTATAGTCATGCCAAAGCTCAACTGGGACCAGATTATTCATTTCCAAGATGGCAAACTCACATAGCTGCTGGCAGGAGGTCTCAGTTCTCCGTTGGCTGTTGGTAAGAGATTTTTCAGTTCCCTGCCATGGGGTCTCTTCATAGGGTTGCTTGGGTGTCCTTAGAGCATGCCAGCTGATTTTCCCCAGAGTAAGAGATCCAAGGGAAAGAGGCTAACACTGCAATATCCTCTATGACCCAGTCCTCAGAAGATGCACACTGTCACTAGTGCCTTATACTATTCATCAGAAGCAAATCTTTAAGTCCAGCCTGTACTCAAGGAGAAGGGAATTCGCCTCTACCTTTTAAAGACTCAGAGTTTGTGAACACACTTGAAACCTGCACAGAGGGCAAGGGTAGAAACAGGGGACTAGTTAGGCGACTAGTGCAGTGACAGACGATAGTAGGGTGGAACGGGATGGAGGCAATGGAGATAGTAAGAACCGATTGCATGGTTGCCAGAGGGGAGGGGATGGAAGGCTGGAAAAAATGGGTGAAGGAGAGAGGGAGATACAGGCCTCCAGTTTTGGAATAAGTCACAGGATTAAAATGCAGACTATAAGGAAAACAGTTAATGATACTGAGATGGCAATGGAATGGGACAGATGGTAGCTATACTTGTGGTGAACATAATGTATAAACTTGTCAAATCACTAAGTTGTAACCCCGAAACTAATGTAACATTGTGTGTCAACTACATTCAAGAAGAAGGGGGAGGAGGAGGAGGGTGAGGAGGAGGAAGAGGAGGAGGACAACAATAACAACAACAACTGACTGGATTTTGATATATTTTGAAAATAGAGCTAGCAGGGTTTACAGGGGGACAAAGGAGAGAAGTCAAGAAGCGGCTACAAGTTGCTTGGCCTGAGCAACCCGGAGGATACAGTTATCACTAACAGAGATAAAAAAAAACAAAACTGTGGAGGTAGCAGATTCGGGGGGTGGTACCAGCAGTTCACATTTAGACATTTGAAGTGAGACTGAGAGGGAATAAATAATAAGATAGGAAGAAAACAAAACATGCTGTCCTCAGAGAAAGCCAAAATGTGTATCAAGGGGAAGGCAGTGAATGATGGTCAAGTGAGATGAGGACTAGAACTGACCAGGGAATTAGGAAAGTAGAGGACTTGAGGAATCTCATCTGATGCCACTTCAGTGGGGTGTGGAGAGAGAAGCCTGGAAGGAGTGAGCTTCGAGAAAATGGAAGAGGAAGAAGGATCAGTCACTAACATTTGAGGAACCAGGGCACAAGAGCAAATGAAGGCTAACACATGTTCTCACCTTTTAACCAGTAATTAAATCTTTATTTAGGAAAGAATATAAAGTTTCAGGGATTTCATGTGACCTATTCAAGTTGTGGGTTTGATGAGAAATCATTTTCTTGCTCATTTTCCTTATTTCGATCAATAGTTAAATCATCACCAATTTACTAAACTTATTATCATGTCGTATTCACAATTTTTATGTGATTCATGCTCAAACAAAACATTTTGCTTTCTAGCTTTTAAAAATTGAAGCAGGCTGCCTCTTTGCAATTTTTCTAAGAAAGGTTTTCCTTTTTTTTTCTCTAATTTTTTTCTTTCTTGAGCCTCACTTCTGAGGGAAGTTCTTAAAAAAGCAAGACTCCATTTTCTCCTATTTCTATTCTATTTTTATCTCCATGCTGATGTATTCATCCCCAATGACTGAAAAAATTAAAAATTAAATGCAATTTTTTTCAAAGTGTTCAAATCTGTACATATTTGCATCAAAAATGTGAGTTAAAGTAAACGTTAAAAGGTTGAAAACTTACTCCTCAAATATTTTCAGTTAATTTTTCTCTTAAAATACTCAAAACTATTTCTTAAAATAAAAAGTCACACTATTAATGATAACAATATTT